>NC_057804.1:113894965-114029342 GCF_018294505.1 Triticum aestivum | reverse complement strand
GGACGCCGGGGCTCATTGTCATCGTCGCTGTGCAGCCCCTTGTCCTTGTTTTCGGCGTTTATTTTGCCGGCCTGTTTGAATACCCAACAGTCTCTGTTGGTGTGGTTGGCTGGCTTGTCCGGGGTGCCATGAATTCGGCACGAGCGCTCCAGTATACGGTCCAGACTGGACGGTCCTTGATTGTTACGCTTGAATGGCTTCTTCCGCTGACCGGATTTGGATCCTCTGAATCCGGCATTGACCGCCGTATCCTCGGTGTTGTCACCGTTGTTCCGTCGCTTGTGTCTGTTGCGTCGTGGCTTGCCATTACTGTCCCGGACATCTGAAGTTCCAGAGTGTGGCGTGGTGCTACTACGAGCCAACCAGCTGTCCTCGCTCGCGCAAAAGCGGGTCATTAGTGTCGTAAGAGCTGCCATGGACTTGGGTTTCTCCTGGCCGAGGTGTCTGGCGAGCCACTCGTCATGGATATTATGCTTGAAAGCCGCCAGGGCTTCGGCGTCCGGACAGTCGACTATTTGGTTCTTTTTAATTAGGAACCGAGTCCAGAATTTCCTGGCCGATTCTCCGGGCTGTTGAGTAATGTGGCTCAAGTCATCGGCATCTGGAGGTTGCACATATTTGCCCTGGAAGTTGTCAAGAAATGCGTCTTCCAGATTTTCCCAACTGCCAATGGAATTTGCGGGCAGGCTGTTTAGCCAGTGCCGGGCATGTCCTTTGAGCTTAAGGGGAAGATACTTGATGGCATGTAGATCATCTCCGCGGGCCATGTGAATGTGGAGAAGGAAATCTTCGATCCATACCGCAGGGTCTGTGGTGCCATCGTATGATTCGATGTTTACGGGTTTAAACCCTTCTGGGAATTCATGATCCATCACTTCATTAGTGAAGCAGAGGGGGTGTGCGGCGCCTCTATCTCGGGCTATGTCACGATGCAGTACGGCTGCGTCTGACTGGTTGTATCCGGCCCGGCCGGATTTGCTGTTAGTGTATCCGGTATGACGGTCGTCGTCATGTGCTTCAGCGCGCCCCCGTGATCCGTAGATCGATCTTGGTTATCCTGCGGTGTTATCCAGTTTATCGCGCAGGTCCTGAGTATTGCCCTGGGCCGTAGTAAACCGGCGCGGGGGTACGGGCTAGTATTTCGGCTGATATGCCGTTTTGTCCCGACCTCGAGGTGGTCGGTCAGCCGTGGGGTGCTCGAGTCCGGATTCCTCGGCTGCCAGGACTTCTGTCCATCTGTCTGTGAGCAGATCTTGATCAGCTTGGAGTTGCTGCTTCTTCTTCTTCAGGCTTCTCGCAGTGGCAATAAGCCGGTGCTTGAAGCGCTCCTGCTCTGTGGGGTCTTCGAGTACGCCGAACTCGTCGTCGCCGAGGCTAATCTCGTCTTCGGAGAGGGGCATGTAGTTGTCCTCCTCCGGATACCCGTCCGCCGCCTATTCATCTGGGCTGTCATGCCCGTCTTCCTGTTCGGCCTGCTCGAAGGCGGGCTGTTCGGGGTTGTATTCGTCGTCGGCATCATCCGGATTGTTATCGTCTCTGGTGCCGGTATTGCCTTGGCGGGGCTTGGAGCGGCGCTGGTGACGCCCATGCTTTGCTTTCTTCTTGGAGGGGTTATCCTCCGTTGCCTCATCGCCATTGGTTTCTTTTGGAGTGTCCACCATATATATATCATATGAAGAGGTGGCTGTCCACTGCCCTGTGAGTGGTGGCCCCTGTATGTCTCCTGCATCATCGTCCATACCGTCAATGTCTTCGAAGTCAAAGTCGAGTACGTCAGTTAAATCATCGATCATGGTGTCAAAGTGGATGGTGGGTGGGCAGCGAATTCCTTCGTCGCCTGCTTCCCACTCAGGCCGGACATAGTTCGACCTAGAGCCTCCTGACAAAGAGAGAGACTTCAATGAGCTCAGCACGTCGCCGAAGGGCGAGTGCTGGAAGATGTCCGCAGCGGTAAACTCCATTACCGGAGCCCAGCCTGGCTCGGCTGGCTCAAGAGTGAGCGGACCAGGGCCATCAGCCGGATATGAGTCCGAAGGCCCAGGGTTACAGGCCTCCACCAAGGTGAGACCCGTGTTCGGCTCCACCGCCCATAAGTGTGCGGCCTGCGGGGCGGGATCCAGCCCTCCGTCCATAGGCAACGCAACCTGCCCTAGATTTAGATCCGGGGCTGCTTCGGGGATGATGTCCCGGGCACTGTCCGACAGCAGGTCTAGGCCGTGCTTGTCGTGACTGTCCGGCGCTCCTGGCGCAGGCCCGAACCCGTCGAAGATCAAGTCTCCATGGATGTCTGCCGTGTAGTTCAAGTTTCCGAACCTGATCTGGTGGCCAGGGGCAAAGCTGTCGATCTGCTCCAACTGGCCAAGCGAATTGGCCCGCAGTGCAAAGCCGCCGAACACAAAGATCTGTCCGGGGAGAAAAGTCTCACCCTGGACCGTGTTGTTGACGATTAAAGACGCCATCAAGCCTCGAAGCAACGACACAGAGGAACTCTCAATGAAAGCACCAATGTCGGTGTCAAAACCGGCGGATCTCGGGTAGGGGGTCCCGATCAGTGCGTCTTAGGCTGATGGTAACAGGAAGCAAGGGACACAATGTTTACCCAGGTTCGGGCCCTCTCGATGGAGGTAAAACCCTACTTCCTGCTTGATTAATATTGAAGATATGTGGAATACAAGAGTTGATCTACCACGAGATCGTAGAGGCTAAACCCTGGAGCTAGCCTATGATGGTATGATTGTAAATGTGATCAGCCTTCTAAGGACCATCCTCTCTGGTTTATATAGACACCGGAGAGCTAGGGTTTACATGGAGTCGGTTACAAGGAAGGAAACATAATACCCGGATCGCCAAGCTTGTCTTCCACGCAAAGGAGAGTCCCATCCGGACACGAGCCGAAGTCTTGAGTCTTGTATCTTGACGCTTCTATAGTCTGGACGATGAATATAGTCCGGCTGTCCGGATACCTCCTTATCAAGGACTCCCTCAGGGTCCGACAAGGTCAACTCGGTGAGACCGATTGCATGAACTCGGAGAGATCGATTTCAGCAAAAAGAAAACAGAGACTTGGTCAAGCAAACTCGATGGGACCGACTGCACATTACGGTGAGACCAAAATAACTGCAATAGGTAACAGAGAGTTTGCAAGGCCATCTCGGTGAGACCGAGATCCCATTGGTGAGACCGAACTGATTAGGGTTTCTGGCAGTGGCTATGTCAAGTTAACTCAGTGGCGCTGGATGGATCAAATTGGTGGGGACGAGTTTGACTTTTAGGTTTAGGACATATGTGGAAATGAGAAAGTGGTTGAGGGCTTTGGAGCATATAAGTAAGCATTTTGAGCAAGCAATCCATTAAGCAACACCTCATCCCCTTTTAATAGTACTGGCTTTTCCTATGGACTCAATGTGATCTTGGATCACTAAAATTAAAATGTAGAGTCTTGAGCTTTTTCCAATTCGTGTCCTTAGCATTTTGAAGGGGTTCCACATCCTCTTGTCCTGCCACTCCAATGTTGAACTTATCTGAAATATACTAGGTAGAAGTATTAGTCCAACAAGAGATATGTTGACATTAATTACCAAATCACCCAGGGAGCACTTGTGCTTTCAGATCACTAGAAGGATTGATGGCTCTTCTGTAGATCAACTACACCAACGACCATGGAGGCGTTTATGCCCCCAACCAACTTTTGTGTTTGGCAACATGGTCTTTTGCGCCAACTCAACGGGCCATCTAGCCTTTGTAGAGAATTATGCCCCATGTCAGATTGTTACCTTTGGTGGCTTCGAGTACAGCATGGATTCCCACGGTGAACTCGTCTTGTCGGGATGGGCCCCTGGCCAAATTAAGAACTCGTCCGGCTCCGGAGGCTTAACTTCGGGACCGATCTCCATCGCGGCGTCACCAGAGACCCCCCGACGTAACTACTCCAGGCGGTCCCCTGCCGATCTCCAGTCTAGACATAGATTTGGCTCCCACCTCTGAAATTATGTCAGGGATAGAACTGACCTCGGCGCAGGATCCGGAATCACTCCCATATCCCCTTCGTGCCGAAGATGCATTCAAGTTATATGCTGGGCATACTTCAAGTCAGCCCCGCTTACAACCCAACGATGAATCCCGAAGAGGTGTCTCACCTCAATAAGATGCTTGACCGCATCTAGAGCATGTCCATCTCGGACGACATGACTTTTGTTTATGATCAGGTCGGACTTAAAGTCGATGATCAGAAAATTTACATCCCACCTACCACCCACCTAGTCGCCACAGTCAATGACTTAACTGGCGTGCTTGACTATGGTGAGGCCACGGACATGGATGAAGATACTGATGGCCCCACAGAAGACACCTCGCCTATGGTAAACACCGGCAGGTGGACTGCTACATTTGGTTACGATGTCTACACGGTGGACACCCCAAATACCCCTCCAAGACGTCGGCGTAGACGTAGAAGAGGCAACAATGGGGAACCTAGCGGCAATAACGCAATTGTCGATGACGGTGACACAACAACCGATGCCAACAAACCCCAGGGGGGCCATCAAGCTTCCCTAGTGCGGAACAACACACCTGAAGGACATCTCGAGGACTTAGATCCCGACGACCTCTTTGAGGGGGCCGACGACAACTACATGCCGGAATCCAAGGAAGACAAAAGCCTCGATACCGAGGACTATGTCGTCCCCGAATATCCTTTCGAACAAGAGCACTTCCAGCGGCGCTTTATTGCAATGGCTCGCACTACAAAAAAACACTTCCGTGATGATAAATTTTGTCACAGTACATCACATTTTTTTTCATGCATGTACATCCATGACAATTTATGACAGAATCGGGATAGTCATACCTGTACTGTCGTAGAAGTGTTCCATGACAATACCAAAATTATCATCACGGAAGTGTCCACTTCCATGACGAAAAATGGCACGTCATGGAAGTATTTTCGTAAAGGGTAACCGACACGGATATCCACCATAACGGGTCACCGTTAAGCTTCGGGTTCCTGTTTGGATTCGATAACCCGTTAACAACCCGGACTCTCCATGTGTAAAATTCTCATTCACCGGATGATTCCACATGTCAGCTTGGTGTTGGAACAGATGTCATCCCTATAATGGACATAACGTGCCTATGATACGTCGACACGTGGCCCGGCCCAACAATGGCCAATTTAGGTTAAAAAGGCCGGCCCGTTTGACTTGGTCAAAAGGTAACGAGTTGGCCCATTGAAATCCTGTTAACAGCCTGTGCACGTATAGCCCATTTATGTCGTTTTCGAATTCGGACCATTAGCGTCTTGTGGGCAGTCCAATATAATTCGAGCTTGTTCTCACTTTCGGCCCATAAATGCCCCATGGCATCTTTTGACCCATGTGAGGTCTTTTGTTTCTTTAGGCCCTTTAACGGCCAGTGGTGACTCTGGCCCATAATATACAATAACTTGCTTTATACCCATTAACATCCCATGATTCAGTTGGGCCGTTTCCAGCCCATGTTATCTTTTGGCCTTCTAAGGCCCATATATTCTCGGGCTCATTTCAGGCCTTCGACTACTTGCGTCCGTTACTGGCCTGTTCTGCTAATGGGCCAAATGAGGCCCATGGTTACAGTCGGCCCATATGTGGCATGTTAAACCTTTGGGCCTTGTTCATCATGTCATGTATTTCGGGCCCATCAACGACCTGTTAAGCATGTGTTGCCTTGCGGCATGTTGACGGGCCATTATAGCTTGAGCCCATAAACAAACTGTTCAGATTCTGGCCCGTTTACGGCCCAAATCATGTTCAAACTGTGATCCACGATTAGTATGGCCCATGGATCATGCGGCCTGTAAGAGGCCCATGGATCATGCGGCCCGTAAGAGGCCCACGGATCCTGCGACCCGTAAAAGGCCCATGGATCCTACGGTCCGTAAGAGGCCCATGGATCCTAAGGCCCGTAGGAGGCCCAAAGATTCTAAGGCCCATAGGAGGCCCATGGATCCTACGACCCATAGGTGGACCATGGATCCTATGACCAAAAGGAGGATCATGGATCCTACGGCCCGTAGGAGGGCCATGGTTACAATGTCCCATATGTGACCATTGTTATTGTGGCCACTAGGAAACCAAGGAAAAAGAACTGCAGAACTATAAGCAAACAAATAAATAAGACTAAGAAAATAATTAAGCAAGCAACTAATGCTAGAATATTACGACGATTACCCATATTACATCCATTGGGCATCAAAGTTTGCCACCAGTGCAAATATAGGGAACAAAGCAGCACATTACATACATTGGTTGTCAAAGTTGACGATTAGTGCAAATAAACACCACAGAAAAACAAGTACAGAACTGAAACCACTCCAGAAGAGCTCAAGAAACAATATTCTGAGTACCCACCATGCTGACAAGAAGCTTAGCAAGCTCATTAGCTTTCTCTTATTTGGCGCTTAAATCCTCTAGCGCTTGTTATTGCACCAGAAAGTATGCCTCTGAATTCTACAGGGATTTCCCAATCCTTCGACTTCATGTCACAGCACATCTGATTGATGTCTTTTAACTTGAAGTTGAGAAACAAGAAGCTGAACTAAGTCATGCAGCGAGTTCGAAAAGCTTGTGCCAGTAGTAGTGGCCAGTAACTCGAACACTACATTAAGACAGGACTTTGGGGTTGTCTCACCGTCTTCAAGATAGTTTTTATCATGACAAAGAAGAAGAGAACCTCAGACAGTGAGGATGAACTCTTTGCGGGTAGTGAGGCCACATCAATGAAAAAGGCAGTACCGAGGAAGGAATCTGGCTCTGCAGATAGTACAAGGACAAGTGCCAAGGAAAAGATTGTTGTTAGAAAAGTGCCACTGTCAAAGGCAAGCAAAGCCTCAGCTCCAAAAGAAACTACGACCTTCACACTTGAGGGGCCAAGTGATGAAGAAGCAGATCCCAGCAAGAAAAAGAGGAGGGCTAGAAAGACTACTGCTACAGTTATTGGCAGACCTTCCATGAGGGAAGATGATCATGAGGAGGAGGAGGAGGAAGAACCTGCTGAAGCACCTCTAGCAAAGGCACAAAAACTCATGTCTCATGCTATGAAGACAGCTTCTCCCTCCAAGCCCAAGGTTTGAACTCCTAAAAGGTCTACAATAAACATCCCAACTGCTGAGAAAAACAAGGCCCTAATGCCTGAGGTTGAGGATGATGATGACCCACTAGTGCTCAGGAAGCCCAAGCAAAGATCCCAAATCATGATAATGCTCATCCTGTTGGAGAAAACATGATGCTCAGGAAGGATAAGGGATTGAGAGAGCAGAGGAAAGTTGATCCCTACTCTATCAGAAGGAGGACTACATGTGATTACCGCTTTCACACAAGAGAACAACAAGACTTCTATGAAACATTTTGCTTGACAAGAAGCCCATTGTCAGTGACATGAAGTGGGTGGACTGGAAATACATTGATGCCAATGAAGATTATTTCCCCCATGTTCATGAGAGTTTTAGGCTTACATGTGTTGACAAGTTTGTTGGTCGGAAGCTCACCAAGTGGAAGTGATCATGCAATTTTACTCCACATCGCATTTATATTCAGATGAGAAGATTGCATGGATGACTGAGGGACACAAGTACCAGTTAACCATCTCAGAGTGGGATGCACTCCTTGGTGCCCCTAAGGAAGAAGAGAATGATATTGATGTGTACGGGAAGCCCATGATGGACCACAACATAATGGCAAACATGTACAAGGAAATCCCTCCCAAGGATGTTGAGAGTCATAAGCTTGGCTCGGTCAAGCATTTGCTTGCTGGTTTGGCCACCACCAACACTATCTTGAGGCATACTCTCTTGCCCAAGTCTGGAGATGACAAGATGATACGTGGCCACTCCATCAATTTGCTCCATTTGTTTGACACCCCCAAAAGTTCAAGGTTATGAGTTTGATTGTTGAGATGGTCAAGAGGACAGCTGCTGACTAGAAGAGATCTTGTGGATATGCTCCACACATTCAGATGCTCATCAACTCCAAAGTTGGTACAGGCACATATCTACTAGATCGTGAGCATCTCCCTCTTTAGTCAGAGTTCAAGGATAATGTGGTGGCGATGGATCCCTCACACCCCACATCTGTTGAGGCTCAAGAGAAGATCCACGCGGCAACAACAAAAGCAGCAAAAGAAGCTTCAACTCCCAATGCACCCATAGCAAATCTCAAGTCAAAGAATGATCAAATGACATATCTGCTAGAGGCCACCCCGAGGATTGAGAGGATTCTAGACAACATCTCCAAGAACCAGGATAGTCTAGATCGGATTGTCGAGACAAAGATTCATGATCTTGATGTGAAGATCACAGAGGTTCAGTCAGTTGTGGAGAAGCTACGGGCAGATGTTGATGCTGCTAGAGAAGACAGTGGAGATGAGAGACCTACCACTTAGAGGTTCCAGACTGTGCCTGGAGCACCCAGATCATCAGTCGTGCCAGTTGCAAACATGAGGACCACTCATTCTGCACCTGCCGCTACTGCTCCAGGCCACCTCCAGTGTTTACCCCACCAGTCCAGCAGACATCTTCATAGGCATTTGCAGATGCACTAATCTCAATGCCATCCACACACACGGGAGCCACCAGACAGAAGTCACCTTCAGGAGCTCTAGAGGATCATGCCTAGAGAGAAGCATAGCTCTATACCTTTTCAAGCTTTTGGGTACTTGTTGCCAAAGGGGGAGAAACGATATAGATCATTAGGCTTCGAGAGAGAGAGAGAGGGAGAGAGAGAGAGAGAGAGAGAGAGAAAGAGAGATAGAGTCTTGCTTTTGCTCTTTGGTTTTATTGAGTTTTGCTACTTTGTTTGGTTGATTTGTGCTACTTGATCGTTTGATGCTTATGAGATACTACGTTTGTCCTATGTGGTTGACCATACTTTGCTTAATGTGTGCTTAATGTTTATCCCTACAATTATTTGTGTATGATCATTCACTTATGTCTTTGGTGATGTGTGCATGTTATTTCACTCATATCATTTTGTGCGCTCCACCAAGATGTATGTGGCATGGAAGAGTGACCCATGATCCTAATCGATTGTGCATTTGCATTCAAACACAAATTTTTAATAATGCACAAATTTAGGGGGGGCTCTTGCTTATCACATACTTCTCAAAGCGATGATGTATTTCATTCATTTAATCATTTGTCGAGCTTTGATCTATATGTTGTCATCAATTGCCAAAAAGGGGGAGATTGAAAGTGCAACTAATCCCCAGGTGGTTTTGGTAATTCATAACAACATATATCTCATTGAACTAATATCCTTTCAAGATAAATATTTCAGGATGTTCAATGTATGGCATGGCATGACGTGGAGATGTGAACCCCTCAAAATGATAAGGACAAGGATTGGCAAAAGCTCAAGACTCTAAATTTTTGTTTAAGTGATCCAAGATCACATTTACTCCATGGGAAAGCCAATACTATTAAAAGGGGATGAGGTGTTGCATAATGGTCTACTTGCTCAAAGTGCTTAGTGATATTGCTCCAAAACCCTCCGCCACTTTCTCTATCCAAATATGTCAAAACCCTAAACTCCAACTCGGCCCCATGTTGACCTAGCCACTGCCAGAAACCCTAATAGTTCGGTCATACCGATACGGATCTTGGTGCCACTAAGATGGCATTGCCAGCGCTCTGTGACTTGTTGCATTCACTTTGATCTCACCAGATGTTGCAATCGGTCCCAACAAGTTGGCTTGACAGATTCTCTATTGCTCATTGCATTCACTTTGGTCTCACCAAGATGATGGAATCGGTGCCACCAAGATGAAGTTTGCCCTAAGCCCTAGCACATCGGTCCCACCGAGTTGTTCCAGTCGGTCCCACCGAGATTCCTAGCATTCATATTTTTGTACTGATCGGTGCCACCGAGTTTTCTAATCGGTGCCACCGAGATGGGTCAAAAGTGTGTAACCGTTAGATTTTGTGTGGAGGCTATATATTCGCCTCCACCCTTGTTCCTCATTGAGGAGAGCCATCAGAATGTGCCTACACTTCCACCATATAGTTTTTGAGAGAGAACCACCCACTCATCTGTTGAGATCAAGATATTCCATTCCAACCATTTGAACCTTGATTTCTAGCCTTCCCCAAGTTGCTTTCCACTCAAATCCTTCTTCCACCATAGCCAAATCTGTGTGTGTGTGAGAGAGAGTTGAGTGTTGGGGAGACTATCAGTTGAAGCACAAGAGTAAGGAGTTCATCATCAACACACTGTCCATCACCTTTTGAAGAGTGGTGTCTCCTAGATTGGTTAGGTGTCGCTTGGAAGCCTCGATCATGATATGGAGTTGAACCAAGAAGTTTGTAAGGGCAAGGAGATCGCCTACTTCGTGAAGATCTACACGAGTGAGGCAAGTCCTTCATGGGTGATGGCCATGGTGGGATAAACAAGGTTGCTTCTTCATGGACCTTTCGTGGGTGAATCCCTCCATGGACTCGCGCAACCGTTACCCTTCGTGGGTTGAAGTCTCCATCAATGTGGACGTACAATAGCACCACCTATCGGAACCATGCCAAAAATCTTCGTGTCTCCATTGTGTTTGCCTTCTCCAAACCCTTCCATTTACCTTCATATGCAATGTTTTACTTTCCGCTGCTATACTCTTAGAATTGCATGTGTAGGTTGATTGCTTAATTTGTCATAATTGCTAAAATCTGACCACAACTAAAATTGGGAAAATGATAGATTTTTATTTGGTCAAGTAGTCTAATCACACCCCCTCTAGACATACTTTCGATCCTACACACGTCCTCCTTTGTGTCGTCCTTGTGGACAGAGTAGGCATGGGTTTCCTCGGATCGAGTGACCGAGGTCTCTCAGCCCCAAGCACTCGCATTGCCCTTTAGGGACTTCGGCCCTTTGGGGGCACCGTGAGCAGGGGAGTTATTGGCTCCTCTGTTAGTGGGGCTGGGCATCGCGCCTTCTGCGCCCAGCCTAGCCACTTCTACAAACATTAAGCATAAGCAATTCGTCAGAATCTACCCATTAATGCGAAAGACAAGTATTTGGACTCGTGTTCTAGAACACTTACTAGGGCGCGTCGTGGCCGTCCTCAAAGCTAAGGTCCTCCCTCTCCTTGGGGATCGTGTCCTTGGCCAGCTTTAGGAGTCGCGTCCACATGGCTGCCAGGGTGGAGCAGAAGAAGGCGATGAGGGGGCCCATGTCCTCGGGCTTTTGCACCCACATCGAGGTAGCCTGAAGCTGGAGCGGAAGCATGTGGTGGTTGAGCATGATGTTGATAATGTTAGCCATCTCGAGGTTCTTCATAGTGGACCACCACTTGATCCTCTTGATCATGTCTTCCACCTCGGCTGGGTTCCCCTAGGTGACGCCCGTCTCCTTCCAAGACATGAGCTTCTTCGGAGGCCCAGCCAAAAAGGCAGGAACCTTGGCCTGGCCAGGGGCGAGCAGTTTGGTGATCTAGAACAACTCTCACTGGCACTCCTTCACCATTTGGATGAAGGTGCCCTTGAACCATTCGCCCCCCTAGTTTTTGCTAGTCATGGCCCCTCCGCACTCCGCAAGGTCGGTGCTGCTAGACTTCAGCTTGATCTCGAAGATCTTCAGCCATAGGCCGAAGTGCGGCTCGCAGCGGAGGAAGGCCTCATAGACAGTGATGAAGGAGGCGAGGTGGACAATGGAGTTTGGGGCCATATGGTGGAAAATCGAGCCTGTAATAGAACATTAACCAACGCACGAAAGGGTGTAGCGAGAAACCTAGCCCTCGGACGAGGTGGGGGACAAAGACTACCCGCTCCCCAACATTGGTAGCGGGCACTTGCTGGCCAGCGGCTGGAGCGCGGGCGGCGATATCGGCGGACAGATACCCGCTGCATAGCTCTAGGATGGTGCCATCCTTCACGATGGAACCATGACACGTACATTTTGCATCATGTTTTCCTACTGATGTTTATAATGTTTTTATGTATAATAATGCCTTTTGGAGTATTTCTAATGCATTTTCTCTCATAATATGCAAAGTTTACACAAAAAGGGAGAATGCCGGCAGCTGGAATTCTGGACCTGAAAAAGCTACATTAGAGTTACCTATTATGCAGATCTCCAAATAAGCTGAAACTTCATGGAGAATTTTTATGGAATATTTAAGAAATATTGGAGCAAATAACTACCAGAGGGGGCCCACCAGGTGGGCACAACCCACCTAGGCGCGCCCTGGTGGGTTGTTCACTCCTCGGCCCATCTCCGGTGCCCATCTTCTGGTATAAGATCGTTTTGACCTAGAAAAAAAATCAAAGGGGGACTTTCGGGACGAAGCGCCACCGTCTCGAGGCGGAACTTGGGCAGGAGCACTTTTGCCCTCCGACGGAGCTGGCCGGGGGAACTTCCCTCCCGGAGGGGGAAATCATCATCATCATCATCACCAACAAGTCTTCCATCTTTGGGAGGCCATCTCCATCAACATCTTCAACAACACCATCTCTTTTCAAACCCTAATTTATCTCTTGTGTTCAATCTTTGTACTGAAACCTCAGATTGGTACTTGTGGGTGACTAGTAGTGTTGATTGCATCTTGTAGTTGATTGCTATATGGTTTATTTGGTGAAAGATTATATGTTCAGATCCATTATGCTATTTAATACCCCTTTGATATTGAGCATGATTATCATTTGTGAGTAGTTACTTTTGTTCTTGAGGTCACGGGAGAAGTCATGTTGCAAGTAATCATGTGAACTTGATATGTGTTCGATATTTTGATGATATTTATGTTGAGATTCCCTTAGTGGTTGATACGTCCATTTTGCATCATGATTTCCTACTATTATTTATAATGTTTTTATGCATAATAATGCTTTTGGGAGTAATTCTAATGCCTTTTCTCTCATATATGCAAGGTCTACACAAAGAGGGAGAATACCGGCAGCTGGAATTCTGGACCTGAAAAAGCACGTCAGAGCTACCTATTCTGCACAACTCCAAATAAGCTGAAACTTCATGGAGATTTTTTATGGATTATTTAAGAATTATTGGATCAAATAACTACCGGAGAGGGCCCACCAGGTGGGAACAACCCACCTGGGCGCGCCAGGGAGCCCAGGCGCGCCCTGGTGGGTTGTGCCCTCCTTGGCCCACCTCTGGTGCCCCTCTTCTGGTATATAAGTTATTTTGACCTAGAAAAAAAATAAGGAGAGGACTTTTAGGGCGAAACTCCGCCGTCTTGAGGTGGAACTTGGGTAGGAGCACTTTTGCCCTTCGATGGAGCGATTTCGCTAGGGGAACTTCCCTCCCGGAGGGGGAAATTATCGTCATCGTCATCACCAACAACTCTCCCATCTTTGGGAGGGCCATATCCATCAACATCTTCAACAACACCATCTCCTCTCAAACCCTAGTTCATCTCTTGTGTTCAATCTTTGTACCGGAACCTTATATTGGTGCTTGTGGGCAACTAGTAGTGTTGATTACATCTTGTAGTTGATTATTATATGGTTTATTTGGTGGAAGATTACATGTTCAGATCCATTATGCTATTTAATACCCCTCTGATCTTGAGCATGATTATCATTTTTGAGTAGTTACTTTTGTTCTTGAGGTGACGGGAGAAGTCATGTTGCAAGTAATCATGTGAACTAGATATGTATTCGATATTTGATGACATGTATGTTGTGATTCCCTTAGTGGTGTCATGTGAACGTCGACTACATGACACTTCACCATATTTGGGCCTAAGGGAATGCATTGTGGAGTAGTTATTAGATGATGGGTTGCTAGAGTGACAGAAGCTTAAACCCTAGTTTATGCACTACTTCGTAAGGGGCCGATTGATACGTCTCCAACGTATCTATAATTTTTTATTGTTCCATGCTATTATATTACCCGTTTTGGATGTTTATGGGCTTTACTTTACACTTTTATATCATTTTTGGGACTAACCTATTAACCGGAGCCCAGCACATATTGCTGTTTTCTTGCCTGTTTCAGTGTTTTGAAGAAAAGGAATATCAAACGGAGTCCAAATGGAATGAAACCTTCGGGAAAGTTATTTTTGGAATGGAAGCAATCCAGGGAAATTGGAGTGCAAGTCAGGGAAGCTTCAAGGAGGCCACACGACAGGGGGCGCGCCCACCCCCCTGGGCGCGCCCTCCACCCTCATGGGCCCCTCGAGGCTCCCCCGACCGACTTCTTTTGCCTATATATTCCCATATACCCTAAAAACATCGAAGACAACAATAGATCGGGAGTTCCGTCACCGCAAGCCTCTGTAGCCACCAAAAACCTCCCGAGAGCCCGTTTCGGCACCCTGCCGGGGGGGAATCCATCACCGGTGGCCATCTTCATCATCCCGGTGCTCTCCAAGACGAGGAGGGAGTAGTCCAACCTCGGGGCTGAGGGTATGTACCAGTAGCTATGTATTTGATCCCTCTCTCTCTCCCGTGTTCTCTCTATGGCACGATCTTGATGTATCACGAGCTTTGCTATTATAGTTGGATCTTATGCTGTTTCTCCCCCTCTACTCTCTTGTAATGGATTGAGTTTTCCCTTTGAAGTTATCTTATCGGATTGAGTCTTTAAGGATTTGAGAACACTTGATGTATGTCTTGCCGTGCTTATCTGTGGTGACAATGGGATATCACATGATCCACTTGATGTATGTTTTGGTGATCAACTTGTGGGTTCCGCCCATGAACCTATGCATAGGGGTTGGCACACGTTTTCGTGTTGACTCTCCGGTAGAAACTTTGGGGCACTCTTTGAAGTACTTTGTGTTGGTTGAATAGATGAATCTGAGATTGTGTGATGCATATCGTATAATCATGCCCACGGATACTTGAGGTGACAATGGAGTATCTAGGTGACATTAGGGTTTTGGTTGATTTGTATCTTAAGGTGTTATTCTAGTATGAACTCTATGATAGATTGAACAGAAAGAATAGCTTCATGTTATTTTACTACGGACTCTTGAATAGATAAGAACAGAAAGGATAACTTTGAGGTGGTTTCGTACCCTACAATAATCTCTTCATTTGTTCTCAGCTATTAGTGACTTTGGAGTGACTCTTTGTTGCATGTTGAAGGATAGTTATATGATCTAGTTATGTTATTATTGTTGAGAGAACTTGCACTAGTGAAAGTGAAAGTGCGTTATATCGACTAGAGGGGGGGGGGGTGAATAGGCGATTTTTATGAATTCTTCACTAAGGAATTTGCCGGTGAGGAAATTCCTTAGCGAAGAACTACTTGCAGCGGAATAAGTACTCAGAAGTAAGCATGACAGAATACACACATAGTCATCATGATGAAATGAAGACAAACACAGAGTACAGAAAGCGTAAACACAGGATAACACAAGATGAAGACAAACAGACTGAAGAAATTGAACTGAGGAAATTTGAGAAAGTCTTCAGTCAAGTCTTCAAACACAGATATGAACAATCACTCAACACAATAATGAAGAAATGAAAGAGTTGAGGAAATAGAACCAGTAAGGTTGGTGAAGACAATGATTTGGTAGACCAAATCCAACTGCTGTCTCAGTTGTACGTCTGGTTGGAGCGGCTGCGTATTTAAACTCGAGGACATACAGTCCCGGACACCCAGTCGCTGAGCACGCAGCTCAGGACACCAAGTCCTCACCGTATTCTCCTTGAACTAAGGTCACACAGACCTCATCCAATCACTCGTGGTAAGTCTTCAGGTGACTTCCAAACCTTCACAGACTTCGGTCACTCGGCGATCCACAATTCCTCTTGGATGCTCTAGACCATGACGCCTAACCGTCTGGAAGAAGTACAGTCTTCAAAGGTAACAAGCGTCGGATCCACGCAGGATCAATCTCTTCAGTGATGCTCAATCACTTTGGGTTTGTAGGTGTTTGGGTTTGGGTTTTTCCTCACTCGATGATTTTCACTCAAAGTCCTCGGATGATGGGTTGCTCTCAAATGACAAGTGTCAGTTTCTCTCGGAGCAGCCAACCAGCTAGTGCTTGTAGGGGGCGGCTATTTATAGCCTAGGGAGCAGCCTAACATGATAAGACATAAATGCCCTTCGATGATATGACCGTTAGGTGGATAAGATATTTTGGGACAGCTAGCGCGTAGCACAGCAACGATCGGAATTTTGACTCTCAAATTCCTCAGGGCTATCATGTTCCTCATTGTGTAGGCAATCCGCACTGGCGAATTCCTAACTCCTCAGGCAGAACAAATTCCTCAGCGACCAGAAGAACTTCGTCTCTGTCACTGAAGAAATTGACTGAACTGTATGAGATTTCCAATGGCTTCACTCGAAGGGATTGGTAGGTGTAGGATTTTGAGTTGAGCATCACATGGAAATTTTTCCTTAGTATTTCCTCGACCCCCTTTAACAGTACGGTGTTTCCTATGACTCAAGAAGGAGAAAAACAAAACTATGAAAATGAAAGTCTTCAAGCTTTATATTCCTTGCATGAATATCAAGTCTTCATGGACACACCAATTTCTTCACTTTCAAAGTCTTCATGAAAGTCTTCAGGAATACCAAAATCTTTAGTCAAAGATATTCATTTTTAGGGGTCGACTTTCTCTGTAAATATCAAACTCCTCATAGACTTGTAGACCCGTGTACACTCATAAACACATTAGTCCCTTAACCTATAAGTCTTCAATACACCAAAATCACTAAGGGGCACTAGATGCACTTACAATCTCCCCCTTTTTGGTGATTGATGACAATATAGGTTAGGTTTTCAATGGGGATAAACATATGAAGTGTAAGTACTGATATTGAGGAATTTGATTGCAAGATATAGAAGAACTCCCCCTGAAGATGTGCATAGTGAGGAATTTGCTTTTGAAGCAATGCACACTTGAAGAGTTGAATCATGGAGATCTCCCCCTATATATTGTAATTCATACATGCATTTGACATATAATATGAAGAATTTGAAATGCATGATGAAATATGGTGCCTGAAGAAATTCAGCATGCATGCAATAATATTAACGAGGAACAAGCATGCAGAATAACGCATCAAAAGTATCAGAGCACAGTGCATCAAAAGTATCAGAGCACCATCGGGTTTAAGATTACAACTCGATCCAATAAAAGTTTCAGAAGAGCGAGAGTTGTAACTTAGCAAAAAACACCCATATAATAGACCCGCTTGAAGACTAACTCAGATTTCTCCCCCTTTGTCATCGAATGACCAAAAGGATCGAAACTGAGGACTAACGCCCCTGAAGAATATCAAGTTGATGGAGGAGCGTCAGCGTTGTTGGGGTCGGTTGTTGTAGTAGGGCCTGCCGCAGTGTCGTCCAAGTCTTCATTTTCATCAGGGTTCGCGCGATGAAGAATAGGAGCTGGCCAGCAAGGAAGGAACCTTGACCTTCTTGAATTTCTTCGGTGGAGGTGCAGACCAGTTAAATTCTTCCTTGAGACCCGTTCTCTTCAGATCTTCTGCGCTGTGGACATGAGATAGAACAACCCAGGTACGGTTGAAGGTTTCATGGAGGTAGTAGTGGTTTTTCTTCACTACATTGTGTGTTGAGGTCATGTTGTGAAGAATTGAACCAAACTGACGCTTGACCCATTTATGATTGCGATCAACTTTCTAATGAAGACTGAGGAGTAACTCACGATCAGTCATCACCCTGGGTGCTGTGGCTTGAGGAATTTGCTTGGCAGAGGTGTTGGCGGCAGAGTCATGTGTGGCAGAGTCATCATTGGTGGAGTAGGATGCAGCCTTGCGAAATTGACCATCCAATGGACGAATGCCTTCATCTATCACAACAGTTGCCTTGCCTTTGTCATTAGCTGAGGAAAATGTCCATTTGAGGACTTCAATTGGAGGTAAGTAGCTATCGTGGTTCAGAGTATCAACCTTGTAATTGAGTGAAGACCTTGTCCTAATGAACCTCATAATCCATGGTGCATAAGGCTTCAGCTCAAATGGTGACATAGCAATATCCACCATGTAAGTGCATCTAGTGCCCCTTAGTGATTTTGGTGTATTGAAGACTTATAGGTTAAGGGACTAATGCGTTTGTGAGTATACACATGTCTATAAGTCCATGAGGAGTTTGATATTTACAGAGAAAGTCGACCCCTAAAAATGAAGTTCTTCAACTGAAGGCTTTGATATTCTGAAGACTTTCTGAAGACTTTCTGAAGACTTTGAAAGTGAAGAAATTGGTGTGACCTTGAAGACTTGGTATTCATTTGTGGAACATGAAGCGTGAAGACTTTTGTTTTCGTAGTTTCATTTTCTCTTTCTTGAGTCATAGGAAACACCGTACTGTTAAAGGGGGTCGAGGAAATACTAAGGAAAAATTTCCATGTGACACTCAACTCAAAATCCTACACCTACCAATCCCTTCGAGTGAAGCCTTTGGAAATCTCATACAGTTCAGTCATTTTCTTCAGTGACAGAGACGAAGTTCTTCTGGTCGCTGATGAATTTGTTCTGACTGAGGAGTTAGGAATTCGCCAGTGCGAATTACCTACACAGTGAGGAACATGATAGCCCTGAGGATTTTGAGAGTCAAATTTCTGACCGTTGCTGTGCTGCGCGCCAGCTGTCCCAAAATATCTTATCCACCTAACGGTCATATCATTGAGGGGCATTTATGCCTTATCATGTCGGGCTGCTCCCTAGGCTATAAATAGCCTCCCCCTACAACCACTAGCTGGTTGGCTGCTCCGAGAGAACTTGACACTTGTCATTTGAGAGCAACCCATCCTCCGAGGACTTTGAGCGAAAATCATCAAGTGAGGAAAAACCCCAAACCCAAACACCTACAAACCCAAAGTGATTGAGCATCACTGAAGAAATTGATCCTGCATGGATCCGACGCTTGTTACCTTTGAAGACTGTGCTTCTTCCAGACGGTTAGGCGTCAAGGTCTAGAGCATCCAAGAGGAATTGTGGATCGCCGAGTGACCAAGTCTGTGAAGGTTTGGAAGTCGCCTGAAGACTTACCACGAGTGATTGGACGAGGTCTGCGTGACCTTAGTTCAAGGAGATTACGATGAGGACTGGGTGTCTTGAGCTGCGTGCTCAGCGACTGGGTGTCCGGGACTGTGTGTCCTTGAGTTTAAATACTCAGCCGCTCCAACCAGACGTACAACTGAGACAGCAGTTGGAACTGGTCTACCAATTCATTGTCTTCACCAACCTACTGGTTCTATTTCCTCAACCCTTTCATTTCCTCATTACTGTGTTGAGTGTTTGTTCATATCTGTGAATGAAGACATTGACTGAAGACTTTCTCAATTTCCTCAGTTCAATTTCTTCAGTCTGTTTGTCTGCATCTTGTGTTATCCTGTGATTACGCTTTCTGTACTCTGTGCTAGTCTTCATTTCATCATGATGACCATGCTTGTATTCTGTTATGCTTACTTCTGAGTACTTATTCCTGCTAATAGTTCTTCGCTAAGGAATTTCCTCACCGGCAAATTCCTCAGTGAAGAATTCATAAAAATCGCCTATTCACCCCCCTCTAGTCGACATAACGCACTTTCAATTGGTATCAGAGCAAGGTACTCCCTTGTTTCGTGTGATTTTGGTTTAACCGCCTGGAGTTTTAGTTATGTTGACCGCAGGTATGATCAAGGTCTCAGCTGGGTGTCCTACCTTTGATGGGACGGACTACCCCTACTGGAAAAACAAGATGCGAATGCATCTTGAGGCAATTGACAACGATCTCTGGTATGTTGTGGAAAATGGTGTTCCCTCTGTTTCACCCTCACTGAACGCTACCGATGTGAAGAGATTCAAGCAACTCGATTCTCAAGCGAAGAATATCATATGTGGCCATCTGAGTAAAGGACAGTATGGAAGAGTGAGTGCTTTGGAAACTGCTAAGCTTATCTGGGATAGGCTGTCCAAAGTGAATGAAGGAGTCTCAACTCAGCGTGACTCTCGAGTTGATGTTCTTCGGAATCTCTTCAACCGCTTCAAAAGACTCGACAATGAAAATGTCCAACAAACCTTTGATCGCCTCACTGACATCTCAAATGAGCTTCAAGCTCTCGGTGCCACTGACATCACTGATCATGAGGTGGTGAAGAAACTGTTGAGATCACTTGATTCCTCATTTGATACTCTTGGTCTGATGATACAAGAACGGGCTGACTACAAGTCTCTTGATCCTGCTGATATCCTCGAAAGGCTAAATACTCACGATTTCTAGCTTGCTGAAAAGAGAGATCTCTATGGTTCGAGCTATGGCAAACCACGTGCCCTGAAGGCCAAGGTTGTGTCTGAGTCTGAATGTGAGGACTCTGGTAGTAGCCTTGGTGATCCTGAAGAACTGAGCCAGGAGCTAGCACTGCTCGTGAAGAAATTCCAGAAGTTCTCAAGACGTGGTCGCTTTGGAAAATCCTCAAGAAGCAGTGATTCCTCATCAAGTGACTATAAGAGAAGGCTGTGCCACAAATGCAAGAAACCTGGTCATTATATTCAAGATTGTCCTCAGTGGGAAAAGGAATTGAAGAAGAAGAAATAAAAGGATTACAGTTCTGATGATGCGAAGAAGAAGAAGAAATCGTCAAAATCTTCGTCATCAAAATCCTCGAAGTCTTCATCTCACAAGAAGAGCAGCTCCAAGAAGGCCCGGGCATTTATTGGCAAGGAAATGGACTCTGAAGCTGAATCTGAGGAAAATGAGGAAGAGGAGGCGTCTGAAGAATCCGAATCTGGTATGACGAGTCTGGCCTTCGCTACTGCTTTCGTCAGCAAGTCCATCTTCAACACTGAAGAAACTGACCCCACCGACAAGCCTGATGAAGATAATGATGACTACGCTCCCACCTATTGCTTCATGGAAAAAGGTGCAAAGGTACTCAAATACACCTCCTCTGAATCTAGTGAAAATGAATCTGACGAGAATCTCAAGCCCAGCTACTCTAAACTTGCAAAGATTGCTGTAAAACAACAAAGGGGTTTTGAAAAGGTTCAAAACATGCTAGACAAAAGTGATGATATGTTGGGTGAAGAAATGGATCGCACTAAAGCCCTGACTGAAAATCTTCAAAGACTTCAGTCTAGGTTTGATAACCTTCAAATTCATCATAACACTCTCTTATCTGATCATGAGAAACTTTCTTATGAATTTCTTCAAAGAAAGCAAGATCTTGAGAAGCTAAGAGTGAGTTATGAAGATCTTCAGAAGGAGCGCGATTCATTACTTGCTCAACAAATCAACACTTCTCAGGAAGAATTTGTTCCCCCATGCTTAAAGTGCATTGAACGTGAATCTGCTAATTCTTCACCTGAATGTTCAAATGCTTCAACTGTTACAAATTCTTCACCTACCTCTGCTATCACTAACTCCTCATCTGAGGACATTGCTAGTATCACTGACGATGCAGGGCTGAAGGAACTATACACGACAGGCATGTACAAAAGCCTCAAAGGGCATCAGATTCTTTGTGATGTGCTCAAAAAGCAGATCCTCAACAGAAACCCTAGGAAAGAGGGTATTGCCTTTGAGAGGAAGCTTAATGCTGATGGAACATATTGGAAGCCTGAGCAGTACCCCAAAACCTCATGGGTTGCTGCAAAGGGACCTCCAGTTGATCCATCCAAGTTATCTGGCTTTACATGTGAATCTCCTCATTCTTCTGATGAGTCATTTGACTTCAACTATAAACTGTTCAAAAATCAGAATGGTGAAGTATTTGCTAGATATGTTGGGACTAACTGTAGGAACGGTTCCCCTATGAAGAAAATCTGGGTTCCCAAAATTTATGTTGAAAGTCTTCAGGTGAATGTCCTCATGACACCACCTGTGAAGAATAGGAACCCCAGAACAAACTCTTCATATGGATCCAAGTCCTCATATGGATCAAATTCCTCAAATGGATCAAAGTCCTCACATGATTATCATCATGCTAACAACTCTGTTTCGCAGGGTAGAGCTAAGGGCTACGAATATGCACATTATTCTTCAAATCATTATGTTCATAAGTCCTCGAAGAATTTCTCTGCTTATTCATATGCTTACCCTAACCCCTCTTATGTGAAACGAAATGGTTTGGCTTCTATGCCACCATTCTCGTATGGTGCTCATAGAGTGATGAACTCTTTGCCACCCCTTCAGATGTGGGTGGTGAAGAAAAAAAACTAATCTCTTATGCAGGGTCAGGTCTCCAGACGTGCCTTAACGTCTAAAGAATTTGCTGGGGACCTGACAAAATTGCCTGAAAGGACGCAGGCTAACCATGATGAAATGAATTTTCATTTCACACGTCCTCCTACTACTATATCTGTTTACCGCTTGATGAAATTCATCTAATGAACTTGATATCATATTCTTCACTGATGAAGCATATGAGATTGTAAGTTACACTAATTCATCTGCAGTATGATCAACCCAAAACCACTGAATGGGTCCTCGATAGTGGATGTACAAATCACATGACTGGTGACAAGAATCTTTTGATGGATGCTCCCTTATCACCGTCACATCTGAAGCATATCATCTTTGCTGACAAAGGCAAAAGTCAGGTATTGGGTCTTGGTAAGGTTGTGATCTCTAAGGATAAACACATGGACAAAGTCATGCTTGTTGAGTCCTTAGGATACAACCTCATGTCAGTCTCAATGCTTTGTGATCTTGATATGGTGGTTGTCTTTGGCAAGTATCGCTGTGTTGTGATTATGGAAGCTGACAATTCCAACCAGCCGTGTGTCTACTTGCAAAAGCTTCAGAAGGCTGGCTATGGCATCGACGACTTGGTCACGCAGGCATGAGGAATTTGCACACGCTTGCGAAGAAGAAGCATGTCATTGGCATTGAGAATGCCAAATTCCTCAAGGATCACTTATGCGGAGCCTGTGAAGCTGAAAAAATGACCAAGGCCAAGCATCCAGCGAAGACTATCATGACCACTACTCGTCCATTCGAATTGCTTCACATGGACCTCTTCGGACCAAATCATTACTCAGCATTCTCTAATGCTGCATCTCTATATGGTTTTGTCATTGTTGATGATTACTCTCGATATACATGGGTACACATTGTTACTTACAAACATGAAGTGCAGGAAGTCTTCAAACGATTTTCCTCGAGGGCTTCAACCAACTTTGGTGTGAAGATCAAGCACATCAGAAGTGACAATGGAACTGAGTTCAAGAATTCCGGTCTTGATGACTATCTTGATGAACTTGGTATTACTCATGAGTTATCTGCTCCTTATACTCCTCAGCAAAATGGCGTCGTGGAGCACAAGAACAGAACTCTTGTTGAGATGGCTCGCACTATGCTTGATGAATACAAAACGCCTCATCGTTTTTGGATTGATGCAATTGATACTGTGTGCCACATCATCAACATAGTATATCTTCACAAATTCTTCAAGAAGACGGCCTATGAACTCCTCACTAACAAGAAACCCAATGTGAGTTATTTCAAAGTCTTCGGTGCTAAATGTTGGATTAGAGATCCTTACCACAATTCTAAATTTGCACCGAAAGCACATGAAGGTTTTATGCTTGGTTACGGAAAGGACTCACACACCTACAGAGCCTTCAACATCGCTCTTCACAAGATTGTTGAAACTGTAGATGTGCGGTTCGATGAAACTAATGGCTCGCAAAGAGAGCACCTACCTTCTGTGTTAGATGAACCAGCACCTGAGGATTCTATCAAGTTCAAGGCAACTGAGGATGTCATTCCTACTGAAGAATTTGCTGAAGAATTCATTCCAGTACGCGAAGAACGTCGAGCTGACGCACCTGAAGATAATGCTGAAGACAATGGTGTTGAGGAAAATGATCAAATACCTCGACGACAACCAGCTCATCCTTGCGTTGCAAAAGAAGTACAAGTTGACAAGATCATCGATGACATTGAAGCGCCAGGTCCTCTCACACGCTCAAAAGCTTCACATTTATCTAACTTTTGTGGGCACTATGCTTTTGTCTCTATCACAGAGCCCACTAAGGTAGATGAAGCATGTTTGGAGCCAGAGTGGATTCAAGCTATGCAAGAAGAATTACATCAGTTCGAGCTCAACAATGTCTGGGAACTGGTCAAACGTCCAGATCTTCACAAGCATAATATCATTGGCACAAAGTGGATCTACCGCAACAAGCAAGATGAAAATGGCCTTGTGGTAAGGAATAAGGCACGATTGGTAGCTCAAGGCTACACACAGGTTGAAGGAATTGATTTTGATGAAACTTTTGCACCTGTTGCTAGACTTGAGGCTATTCACATATTACTTGCTTATGCTAATCATCATGATATCATCTTATATCAAATGGATGTGAAAAGTGCATTCCTCAATGGTAAGCTTGAGGAAGAAGTATATGTTGCTCAACCCCTAGGTTTTGAAGATCCAAAGAATCCTGACAAAGTCTTCAGACTTAATAAGGCCCTCTATGGCCTCAAGCAAGCCCCTCGGGCGTGGTATGATACATTGAAGGAATTCTTCATGAAGAATGGCTTCACACCCGGTTCACTCGACCCTACTCTCTTTACTAAATCTTATGATGGTGAACTGTTTGTGTGCCGAATATATGTTGATGATATTATCTTTGGCTGTACTGACCAACGTTATAGTGATGAATTTGCCTATATGATGAGTGAAGAATATCAAATGTCTATGATGGGAGAGTTGAAATTCTTCTTAGGTCTTCAAATTCATCAACAGCGCAATGGCATATTCATATCTCAGGAGAAATACCTCAAAGATGTACTTAGGAAATTCGGCATGCAAGGTTGCAAAGGCGTCAAAATTCCTATGCCAACAAAAGGCCATCTATGCACTTATGAAAATGGTATTGACTTTGATCACAAGGTATACCGCTCCATGATTGGTTCTTTATTGTACTTATGTGCATCTAGGCCAGATATAATGCTTAGTGTTTGCATGTGTGCCCGATTTCAAGCTGCACCGAAGGAATCACACCATAAGGCTGTGAAGCATATTCTTCGATATCTAGCTCACACACCAACACTAGGATTATGGTACCCCAAGGGCTCTGCTTTTGATCTCATTGGATATTCTGACTCTGACTATGCTGGTGATCGTGGGGACCGCAAGTCAACTTCTGGCACTTGTCATTTCCTCGAACGATCTTTGGTCTGTTGGTCCTCGAAGAAACAGAACTGCGTATCACTGTCTACTGCGGAAGCTGAATACATTGCTGCTGGATCTTGCTGTGCTCAACTGCTTTGGATGAAGCAAACACTCAAGGACTATGGCGTCAACGTGAAGAATGTGCCTCTCCTTTGTGACAATGATAGTGCCATCAAGATTGCTCACAACCCAGTTCAGCACTCGAAGACAAAGCACATTCATATTCGTCATCATTTTCTTCATGATCATGTGTTGAAGGGCGACATCTCCATCGAGCACGTGAAGACTGAAGAACAGCTAGCTGATATCTTCACTAAGCCCTTGGATGAGAAGAGATTTAGCAAGTTGCGGTGTGAGCTAAATATCTTAGAATCTTTGAATGTTCTTTGAAAAGGACACACATCCTAACACTTATGCAAAATTGATGACTTAGATGTGCAACACATGAAGAAACGTTTTTCTTCAATCAATGAAGAATAACACTCTAAGTGTGAAGAAATTAATGAAGAATTTGATTCTCAGAGCCCTACGACAATTGTACGCGGTGTCTGAAATCATCATTCTTATACGGTGGGTCACGCCACCACAAAAAGTTGAAAATCTTCAATTTGAGTTTTTCCTCAATCTTGAAATTCTTCAGTTTCTCAAATTCTTCAACTTTGCAAAATCTTCACCGTTTCCTTCGTTTTTCTTCATTGGCTATATATATATGAGTTTATGTCCTCTACAACATTCACTTATAGCTATTTCTTCAAGTTGATTTTTGTGCTAAGTGCATGTGATCGGACCCTTCCCCCTCTATGCTATACTCAACCCAATCTATTCACAAATTCTTCATGTGCGTTCTATTTGAAACTCGTTCAAAATCTTCACTGTGTCCTTGTCAGCTGAAGAAATTGCGAACGAAACTTTAAAACAAATCTTATCCAAACTTTCGGTTTTGCCGCTCAAACTGTTCCGCATCCCATGATGCATTATTTTATTCACCCATGATCATACACGATCTCCACTACACAGTACGTGGGTGACACATGTCGCGTGAAGGAGAAAGGGCAGGGGCACGTTCGTCCCAAATCTTCGGGCGAACAGTTTTTCACCATGTCTATAAATACCCCTCTCCCCTTCCTCACTTCATTTACTCCGCTCGACCTCTCTCTCCCGCTCGAGCTACTCAAACCCTAGCGCCGCCGCTACTCCATCATCGCCGGTGAGGAAGAGCTTCGCTGCCTCGACCTCGTCGCCGTCGTACTCACGCCGACCGCGGAAATCCTCACTCCGCCGCCGCCGTAGCTGTCTTCCTCCGCCGAGTTAGGGCAAGGAAGATCTAACCTGACGAACTTCCCATCTGTTCTTCTCAGTTCGTCGTGTTCTTCACTTCGGGTAATTAAAAGTTACTTTTATTACTCGCTTTGATTCTCAAGCTTTCCTGAAAATCTTCAAAGGTGTTTATTCTTCAAATCTTCACACATATGAACGCCACACACATCATATGATCTTGAACTGTTTCTCTAAGCAATCATTTTCTTCAAGATTCCCTAATTGTGTGGATCTTCGGTCTGTACAACTCTGGAACCTAAGACAAGAACGCTTAGTGAAATTCCTCAAGGTTCATCTGGTCAAATTCCTCAAAACTTGTTCTTTTCGAAAAACCTTCTCAAAACGCATATGACCTCTCCAAATTCCTCACACCTGCACTCTGTTCACAGGTACTCATGTCTGCTGCTGAATCACTAGGTTCTCATCAACTTAACTCATTTGCAGCGTTCCTCGAAGAAAAACTGCATACTTCTTCAGAGAACTCAATTGTTTAGATTCCTCAACTGAAGAATATGGAAGACGGTAAGAAGCCGCAGAAAGGAGGAAAGAAACCTGAGGTTATGACTGCGTTTGAAATCCCTGAGGAAATATATGCTGACTATTGCACACCTGATGAAGCAAAATTTGACAAAGAAAACAAAAATCAGTGCAAAGTGCGCATTCAGAAGATTGAACGGAGATGGGCAAGGGAATGGAGGGAATACAGATATGTGACTCCAAAGTACATGAAGAAATTCACCCTCAATCCTCCATGCCCAAGAGCTCCATTGGCACCTGGCCAAGTAGCTGATCCCACAAGCATCAAACGTGGTAAGGACTTTCCTGAAGAATGGGCTAAGCGCCAAACTAAATTGGCAAGACAAGCCAAGGAGGCAGTGAAGAAATTCAATGAGGATTCTGCCACTGCTACTGCTACTGAGGCCTCGGTCAAACCGAGGAAATCCATGCCAAAGAAGCCTGCTCGTAAGCCAAGTGCTTCACCATCAGCGCCCTCACGGCCAAGTTCCTCAGCAGCGCCCTCAAGGCAAATTCTTCACACTGCTACAGCTCCACCAAAGTCCTCAACAGCTCCTTCAAAGTCCTCAGCTCCTGTGCATCTGGCTACATGTCAAAGGACTGCTGGTTTCTCGATTGCCTCTGGTGTTTCAGCAAGTTCCTCAACTGCACCAATTCCATCATCTGGCCCGACTCTGCTGAAGACCAAAGCAACAGCTGGACGAGGTCCTCGGCCAAGTCCAAAGAAGAAACAGGTCGCATTCCATGTGCCTTCTGATGATGAAGCTTCTGATGATGAACTTGCGGAAATCATTAGAGATCGCCAAGAAAGGGCCACTAGAGCCAAAGGCACATCTGTGCCACTGCTGTTGGATCCGAGGAAAATCCTCGATTATATTGATCTCTGGCACAAGGATCCAAACACACCAATGCCTGATTTTCATCTGACCCCTGGACAAAGTCATATGTTGACCCATTTCATCACTGAAGAGAAATGGAAGTTTGAAAAGGCAAGAGAGATTAAGAAAGCTCAATACAGAAAGGAGAAGTTCCTGAAGAAAAACATTGTCAGAATGCCACCTGAGGAACTTCTCAAGGTCCAGACTGAAATTCAAGACCTCAACAAAAACTTCGATGCTTATTATGCTGATTGGCAAGGGGCCAAAGTCAGATTCGTCAACCTGACGAAGAAATTCGAAAATGTTGCTGCTCCAACGCAACATGAAATTCCTCAGGCTGAAGCCTCAGCTCAGCCGACTGAAGAACATGCCAGCACCGCTGATGAAGTTCAGGCTGCTGATGAAAATGCCAGTTCCAGGGCTGATGATCCAATTCCAGCCGCTGAAGAAATTGCCAGGGCATCCACTAGTGGTGTGCCTGAAGAAACTGAACAAGTCAGGGCAACTGCATCAGTTGCGCCTGAAGAAATTCAACCAGATTCCTCAGCTCCTCCTGCGCCAACACCAACTCCAATTCTTCCATCTGCCTTTGATGTGAAGAAGACCAAGGCTGCAGAGCGAGCTGCAGTGAAGAAAAGGAAGGCATCAGCTGTGTCAAATTCTTCGGCTGCGAAGAAAATGAAGCCAATGACCAGCTCACTCGAAAATCCAATTGATGCTGTTCCGATTTCCTCCATGCCATCAAAGGACCTTGTTCCTTTTGGATAAGACTATGAGATCCCAATCGGATCTGATGAAGAACATCATTCTGCTGCTTCGTCAGAGCAGATTGATGAAGAAATTGAAGTGGACGCAATCCCTTCAACGCCAGTCATTTCCTCACCTATGCCTCAGTTCACAGCTGAAGAGGCTGGTGTTGAGGAAATTGAAGATGAAGATGTGGATATAGGGTGCACCACACCTGTGATGAACGATGACTTTTGGGAAAGTCAGCATCCCAATACTCCTCTCTTCACCCCGATCCAACAGATTCCTCAGTCCCCTGCACCAACAGTTCAAATGGGCTCTGAAGAAACTCAACCCACTCTCTCTGTGCATGAAGAAATTCCAGCCACTAGTGCTGATGAACCTGCTGATGCTGATCCTCAGACTGCACCTGTTGAGGAACAAGAAATTCCTCAGCCTGAAGAACCTGAGCTCGCGATTCCTGAGGTGGTGATGCAACTCACAGACACCCCTCTGCCCAAGCAAAAGAATCCGTTCTCAAGCAAACAAAAGTTCAAGGCTGAAGATTTCTTTGCCGAGCACGTATTCTTCACTGACTATAACCCATATGATTCTGCTCGCATAAGGAAGAGGCGTTTCTGGACTGCCAGCCAAGCCAATTTCTATTCCTCAGTGCTCTTCAACAAAGACAAAGTCTTCGATCATGCACATATTCCTCATGTGGACATGGAGTCTCTGCCCAGCTTTGAGCCAGTCCTCAGCGTTCTTCACGACGCAGGACTTCTGAATTTCTGCATTGATATCTGTGACTGGAATGAAGAACTCATTCTTCAATTCTATGCAACTCTGCACATCACCGGAGATGCTGAAGATGTGAATTCCTGGGTATTAGACTGGATGTCTGAAAATACTCACTACAAGGCACCAGCAACTGAATTGCTTCGTGCTCTACCACTCAGTCCTCCACTTGATGATGCTCGTTGTATCTACAACGAACCAGAACTTTCAAATCACTATATGCAAGTGCTGATGAAGCCTTTGAAGCCAAGGCAGGCCCCACGAACCAAATTCCTCGTCAAGGAATTACTGTATGTGCCTCGGACTGTCTATTGAATTCTGACGAAGACAATGAGTCCTATCAAAGGCCACGACACAAATGATGAAGAAGTTGTTGGCATCATGAAGAACATGCTTTTCAACATCATTCATGGCGTTCCCGTCAACTTCCATGATTTCTTCATGAGGACTCTGGCCAATATTGCTATGTCACCATTCGAGCTGAAGCCCTATGCTCCTTGGATTATGAGATTCATCAGGGCAAGATCTTCACTGAATTACAAAGCTGACACTTTGAACCACGATAGCTACTTGCCTCCCATTGAAGTCCTCAAACGGATAGTTTCATCAGCTGATGATAAAGGCAAGGCCGCTGCTGTGATCGATGAAGGCATTCGTCCATTGGATGGTCAATTTCACAAGGCTGCATCTTACTCTACCAATGACGACTCTGCCACACATGACACTGCCGCAAATACCTCAGCCAAGCAAAATCCTCAAGCCACAGCACCCAGGGTGATGACTGACCGTGAGTTACTCCTTAGTCTTCATCAGAAGGTTGATCACAATCATAAATGGGTCAAGCGTCAGTTTGGCTCAATTCTTCACAACATGACCTCAACACGTAATGCAGTGAAGAAAACCAATACTACCTCCATGAAACCTTCAACCGTACCTGGGCTGTTCTCTCTCATGTCTACAGCGCTGCAGATCTGAAGAATATGGGTCTCAAGGAAGAATTTGACTGGTCTGCACCTCCACCAAAGAAATTCAAGAAGGTCAAAGTTCCTTCCTTGGTGGCCAGCTTTTATTCTTCATCGCGTGACACTGATGAGTATGAAGATTTGGACGACACTGCGGCAGGCCCTGCTACAACAAACAACCCCAACAACGCTGGCGCTCCTCCATCGACTTGAAATTCTTCAGGGGCGTTAGTCCTCAGTTTCAATCCTTTTGGTCATTTCATGACAAAGGGGGAGAAATCTGAGTTAGTCTTCAAGCGGGTCTATATTAAGGGCATTTTTTTAAGTTACAACTCTCGTTCTTCTGAAACTTTTATTTGGATCGAGTTGTAATCTTAAACCCGATGGTGCGCTGATACTTTTGTTGCATTATGCTCTGCATGCTTATTCCTCGTTAATGACATTGCACGCATGCTGAATCTCATCAGGCACCATATTTCATCATGCATTTCAAATTCTTCATATTATATATCAAATGCGTGTATGAATTACAAGATATAGGGGGAGATCTCCATGATTCAACTCTTCAAATGTGCATTGCCTCAAAAGCAAATTCCTCACTATGCACATCTTCAGGGGGAGTTATTCTATATCTTGCAATCAAATTCCTCAATATCAGTGTATACACTTCATATGTTTATCCCCGTTAAAAACTTAACCTATGTTGTCATCAATCACTAAAAAGGGGGAGATTGTAAGTGCATCTAGTGCCCCTTAGTGATTTTGGTGTATTGAAGACTTATAGGTTAAGGGACTAATGCGTTTGTGAGTATACACAGGTCTATAAGTCCATGAGGAGTTTGATATTTACAGAGAAAGTCGACCCCTAAAAATGAAGTTCTTCAACTGACGACTTTGATATTCTGAAGACTTTCTGAAGACATTGAAAGTGAAGAAATTGGTGTGACCTTGAAGACTTGGTATTCATTTGTGGAACATGAAGCGTGAAGACTTTTGTTTTCGTAGTTTCATTTTCTCTTTCTTGAGTCATAGGAAACACCGTACTGTTAAAGGGGGTCGAGGAAATACTAAGGAAAAATTTCCATGTGATGCTCAACTCAAAATCCTACACCTACCAATCCCTTCGAGTGAAGCCTTTGGAAATCTCATACAGTTCAGTCATTTTCTTCAGTGACAGAGACGAAGTTCTTCTGGTCGCTGATGAATTTGTTCTGACTGAGGAGTTAGGAATTCGCCTGTGCAAATTACCTACACAGTGAGGAACATGATAGCCCTGAGGAATTTGAGAGTCAAATTTCCGACCGTTGCTGTGCTGCGAGCCAGCTGTCCCAAAATATCTTATCCACCTAACGGTCATATCATTGAGGGGCATTTATGTCTTATCATGTTGGGCTGCTCCCTAGGCTATAAATAGCCGCCCCCTACAACCACTAGCTGGTTGGCTGCTCCGAGAGAACTTGACACTTGTCATTTGAGAGCAACCCATCCTCCGAGGACTTTGAGCGAAAATCATCAAGTGAGGAAAAACCCCAAACCCAAACACCTACAAACCCAAAGTGTTGAGCATCACTGAAGAAATTGATCCTGCGTGGATCCGACGCTTGTTACCTTTGAAGACTGTGCTTCTTCCAGACGGTTAGGCGTCAAGGTCTAGAGCATCCAAGAGGAATTGTGGATCGCCGAGTGACCAAGTCTGTGAAGGTTTGGAAGTCGCCTGAAGACTTACCACGAGTGATTGGACGAGGTCTGCGTGACCTTAGTTCAAGGAGATTACAGTGAGGACTGGGTGTCCTGAGCTGCGTGCTCAGCGACTGGGTGTCTGGGACCGTGTGTCCTTGAGTTTAAATACTCAGCCGCTCCAACCAGACGTACAACTAAGACAGCTGTTGGAACTGGTCTACCAAATCATTGTCTTCACCAACCTACTGGTTCCATTTCCTCAACCCTTTCATTTCCTCATTACTGTGTTGAGTGTTTGTTCATATCTATGATTGAAGACTTTGACTGAAGACTTTCTCAATTTCCTCAGTTCAATTTCTTCAGTCTGTTTGTCTTCATCTTGTGTTATCCTGTGATTACGCTTTCTATACTCTGTGCTAGTCTTCATTTCATCATGATGACCATGCTTGTATTCTATTATGCTTACTTCTGAGTACTTATTCCACTTCTAATAGTTCTTCGCTAAGGAATTTCCTCACCGGCAAATTCCTCAGTGAAGAATTCATAAAAATCGCGTATTCACCCCCCCTCTAGTCGACATAACGCACTTCCACACCAGAGTCCTCATGAAGAAATCATGGAAGTTTACGGGAACGCCATGAATGATATTGAAAAGCATATTCTTCATGATGCCAACGACTTCTTCATCATTTGAGTCGTCGCCTTTGATAGGACTCATTGTCTTCGTCAGAATGCGATAGACAGTCCGTGGCACATACAATAATTCCTTGATGAGGAATTTGGTTCAAGGGGCTTGCCCTGGCTTCAAGGGCTTCATCAGCACTTGCATGTAATGATTTGTAAGCTCAGGTTCATTGTAGATTCAACGAGCACCTTCAAGGGGAGGACTGAGTGGGAGGGCACGAAGCAATCCAGTTGCTGGTGCCTTGTAGTGAGTATTTTCTGACATCCAGTCCAGCACCCATGAGTTCACATCTTCAGAATTTCCTGTGATGTGCAGCGTTGCATAGAATTGAAGAATGAGTTCTTCATTCCAATCATAGATGTCAGTGCAGAAATTCAGCAATCCAGCATCATGAAGAACACTAAGGACTGGCTCCAAGCACGGCAGAGATTCCATGTCCATGTGAGGAATGTGTTCATGATCGAAGACTTTGTCTTTGTTGAATAGCACTGAGGAATAGAAATTGGGTTGACTAGCAGTTCAGAAACGCCTCTTCCTTATGCGAGCAGAATCATAGGGATTGTAGTCTGTGAAGAACACATGCTCGTTGAAGAAATCTTCAGCCTTGAACTTTTGCTTCTTTGAGAATGGATCCTTTGGCTTGGGCAGAGGAGTGTCAGTGAGTTGCATCACAACCTCAGGAATCGCAATCTCCGGTTCTTCAGGCTGAGGAATTTCTCGTTCCTCTTTAGTGGCAGTCTGCGTGTTCAAAGGATCAGCAGCAGCAGTTTCTTCAGCACTAGTGGCTAGAATTTCTTCATGCACAGACGAGGTGGGATGAGTTTCTTTAGAGCCCATTTGAACGGTTGGTGCAGGGGACTGAGGTATTTGTTGTATTGGGGTGAAGAGTGGAGAATTGCGATGCTGACTTTCCCAAAAGTCATCATTCATCACAGGCGTAGTGCATCCAATATCCACGTCTTCATCTTCAATTTCTTCAATGCCAGCCTCTTCAGTTGTGAACTGAGGCATTAGCGAGGAATCAACATGCGTTGAAGGGATCGCATCCACTTCAGTTTCTTCATCAATCTGCTCTGACGAAGCAGCAGAATGATTTTCTGCATCAGATCCGCTAGGGATCACATATTCTTCACCAAAAGGAACAAGGTCCTTTGATGGCATGGTGGAAATCGGAACAACATCAATTGGATTTTCAAGTGAGTTGGTCATAGGCTTCATTTTCTTTGGAGCTGAAGAATCTAAAGCAGATGATGCTTTCCTTTTCTTCACTGCAGCTCTCTCTGCAGCCTTGGTCTTCCTCACATCTGATGCAGATGGAAGGGTAGGAGTTGGTGTAGGCGCAGGAGGAGCTGAGGAATCTGTTTGAATTTCCTCAGGCGCAACTGATGCGGTTGCCCTGACTTCTTCATTTTCTTTAGGCGCACCACTAGTGGATGCCCTGGTAGTGTCTTCAGCGGCTGGAATGGAGTCATCAACCCTGTAACTAGCATTTTCATCAGCAGCCTGAAAGTCATCAGCAGTGCTGGCATGTTCTTCAGTTTGCTGAGTAGAAGCTTCAGCTTGAGGAATTTCTTGCTGCGACGAGGCTGCAACAATGGTGAACTTCTCAGTCAGTTTAACGAACCTGACTTTGGCTCCTTGCCAATTAGCATAATAAGCACTGAAATCATCACTGAGGGCTTTGATTTCAGACTGGATCTTGAGGAGTTCATCAGTTGTCATTTTGACAACGTTTTTCCTCAGGAACTTCTCTTTCCTGAACTGAGCCTTCTTGATTTGCCTAGCCTTCTCAAATTTCCATTTATCTTCAGTGATGAAATGGGTCAGCATGTGACTTTGGCTAGGACTCAAATGAAAATCAGGCATAGGAGTGTTTGGGTCCTTGTGCCAGAGATCAATGTAGTCGAGGATCGCCTTTGGATCCAAAAGCAGTGGCACATTTGTGCCTTTGGCTCTAGCGGCCCTTTCTTGCCTGTGTCTGATGATTTTTGCAAGTTCATCATCATCAGCTTCATCGTCAGATGGCACTTGGAAGGCAACCTGTTTCTTCTTTAGATTTGGCCGAGGACCTCGACCAGCTGTTGCCTTTGTTTTCAGCAGAGTGGGGCCTGATGAAGAGTTTGGTACAGCTGAGGAACTCGCTGAGACACCAGAGGCAATAGAGATGCCTGCAGTCCTTTGGCACGTGGCCAGATGTACAGGTGTTGAGGACTTTGGGGGAGGAGCTGAGGACTTTGGAGGAGCAGGATCAGCATGAGGAACTGGCCGTGAGGGCTTTGAAGAATCTAGCCATGAGGGCTTTGAAGATTCTGGCCGTGAGGGCATTGCTGAGGAACTTGGCCGTGAGGGCACAGTTGGTGAAGCACTTGGCTTGTGAGCGGGCTTCTTTGCCATTAATTTTCTAGGCCTGACAGAGGCCTCAGTGGCAGCAGCAGTAGCAGAGTCTTCATTGAATTTCCTCACTGCTTCTTTGGCTTGTCTTGCCAACTTGGCTTGGCGTTTGGCCCATTCTTCAGGGAAATCCTCACCACGCTTGATGTTGGTGGGGTCAGCTTCTTGGCCAGGTGCCAATGGAGCTCTTGGGCATGGAGGATTTAGTGTCAATTTCTTCATATACTTTGGAGTTACATATCTGTACTCCCTCCATTCTCTTGCCCATCTCCTTTCAATCCTCTGTATGCGCACCTTGCGCTGATTTTTGTTCTCCTTTCCAAACTTAGCCTCATTACGTGTGCAATAGTCAGCATAGATGTTCTCAGGTATTTCAAACGCAGTCATGACCTCAGGCCTCTTTCCTCCTTTATGTGGTTTCTTACCGTCTGCCATATTCTTCAGTTGAGGGATTTGAATAATCGAATTCTCTGAAGAAGAAGGCAACTTTTCTTCGAGGAATGCTGCAAATGAGTTAAGTTGATGAGAACCTAGTGATTCAGCAGCGGACATGAGTACCTGTGAACAGAGTATAGTTGCGAGGAATTTGAAGAGGTCATATGCGTTCTCAGAAGGTTTTCAAAAAGAACAAGTTTGAGGAATTTGACCAGATGAGTCTTGAAGAATTTCACTAAGAGTTCTTTGTCTTAGGTTCCAGAGTTGTATAGATTGAGGATCCACACATTTGAGGAATCTTGAAGAAAAATGATGCTTAGAGAAATGAATCAAGAGCAGATGACTAGTGAGGTGTTTTGTGTGTGAGGATTTGAAGAATAAAACACCTTTGAAGATTTTGTTGAGAAAATTTGAATCAAAGAGGGCAGTAAAAGTAACTTTTAATTACCCTTGATGAAGAACACGACGAACTGAGAAAGTGTAGATTTGAAGCTCATCAGTTCAGATCTTCCACGCCCTAACTTGGCGGAGGAAGATAGCTACGACGGCGGCAGAGTGAAGATTTCCGCGGCCGGCGTGAGTACGACGGCGACAAGGTCGAGGCAGTGAAGCTCTTCCTCACCGGCGACAATGGAGTAGCGGCGGCGCTAGGGTTTGAGAAGCTCGAGTGAGAGAGAGAGAGCGGTCGAGCGGAGTAAAGGAAGTGAGGAAGGGGTGAGGGGGGTATTTATAGTCGCAGTGAAAGATTGTTTGCCCAAAGATTTAGGACGAACGTGCCCCTGACCCTTCTCATTCGCTTGACATGTGTCACCCATGTACAGAAAAGTGGAGATCGTGTTAGATCGTGGGTGAATAGATAATTCTATCGTGGGATACGGGACGGTTTGAGCGGCAAAACCGAAAATTTGGATAAGATAAGTTTTTAAGTTTTGTTCGCAATTTCTTCAGCTGGCAAGGACACAGTGAAGATTTTGAATGAGTTTCAAATAGAACACACATGAAGAATTTGTGAATAGATTGGGTTGAGTATAGCATAGAGGGGAAAGGGTCCGATCACATTCACTTAGCAGAAAATGCAACTTGAAGAAATAGCCATAAGTGAATGCTGTATAGGACATAAACTCATATAAATATATATAGCCAATGAAGAAAAATGACGGAAACAATGAAGATTTTGCAAAGTTGAAGAATTTGAAAAACTGAAGAATTCCAAAACTAAGGAATTTCAAAAATAAAGATTTTCAACTTTGGTGGTGGCGTGACCCACCGTATAAGAATGATGATTTCAGACACCGCGTACAATTGTCGTAGGGTTCTGAGAATCAAATTCTTCATTACTTTCTTCACACTTAGAGTGTTATTCTTCATTGATTGAAGAAAAACGTTTCTTCATGTGTTGCACATCTAAGTCATCAATTTTGCATAAGTGTTAGGATGAATGTCCTTTTTCAAAGAACATTTGAAGACTCTAAGATATTTAGCTCACACCGCAACTTGCTAAATCTCTTCTCATCCAAGGGCTTAGTGAAGATATCAGCTAGCTGTTCTTCAGCCTTCACATGATCAATAAAGATGTCGCCCTTCAACACATAATCGCGAAGAAAATGATGACGAATCTGAATGTGCTTTGTCTTCGAGTGCTGAACTAGGTTGTGAGCAATCTTGATGGCACTCTCATTGTCACAGTAGAGAGGCACATTCTTCACATTGATGCCATAGTCCTTGAGAGTTTGCTTCATCCACAACAATTGAGCACAGCAAGAACCAGCAGCAATGTACTCAGCTTCTGCAGTAGACAGTGATACGCAGTTCTATTTCTTCGAGGACCAACAGACGAAAGATCGTCCAAGGAAATGACAAGTACCATATTTTGACTTGCGGTCCACACGATCACCAACATAGTCAGAGTCAGAATATCTAATGAGATCAAAAGTAGAGCCCTTGGGTACCATAGTCCTAGTGTTGGTGTGTGAGCTAGATATCGAAGAATATGCTTCACAGCCTTATGGTGTGATTCCTTCGGTGTAGCTTGAAATCGGGCACACATGCAAACACTAAGCATTATATCTGGCCTAGATACACATAAGTACAATAAAGAACCTATCATGGAGCGGTATACCTTGTGATCAAAGTCAATACCATTTTCACCAGTGCATAGATGGCCATTTGTGGGCATAGGAATTTTGACTCCTTTGCAATCTTGCATGCCGAATTTCCTCAGAACATCCTTGAGGTATTTCTCCTAAGATATGAATATGCCATTGTGCTATTGATGAATTTGAAGACCTAAGAAGAATTTAAACTCTCCCATTATAGACATTTGATATTTTTCACTCATCATATAGGCAAATTCATCACTATAACGTTGGTCAGTACAGCCAAAGATAATATCATCAACGTATATTTGGCACACAAACAGTTCACCATCATAAGATTTAGTAAAGAGAGTAGGGTCGAGTGAACCGGATGTGAAGCCATTCTTCACGAAGAATTCCTTCAAAGTATCATACCATGCCCGAGGGGCCTGCTTGAGGCGATAGAGGGCCTTGTTGAGTCTGAAGACTTTGTCAGGATTCTTTGGATCTTCAAAATCTGGGGGTTGAGCAACATATACTTCTTCCTCAAGCTTACCATTGAGGAATGCACTTTTCACATCCATTTGATATAAAGTGATATTATGATGGTTAGCATAAGCAAGTAATATGCGAATAGCCTCAAGTCTAGCAACAGGTGCAAAAGTTTCATCGAAATCAATTCCTTCAACCTGTGTGTAGCCTTGAGCTACAAGTCGTGCCTTATTCCTCACCACAAGGCCATATTCATCTTGCTTGTTGCGGTAGATCCACTTTGTGCCAATGATATTCTGCTTGCGAGGATCTGGACGTTTGACCAGTTCCCAGACATTGTTGAGCTCGAATTGATGTAATTCTTCTTGCATGGCCTGAATCTACTCAGGCTCTAGAAATGCTTCATCTACCTTAGTGGGCTCTGTGATGGAGACAAAAGCATAGTGCTCACAAAAGTTAGATAAATGTGAAGCTTTTGAGCGGGTGAGAGGACCTGGTGCTTCAATGTCATTGATGATCTTTTCAACTTGCACTTCTTTTGCAGCGCGAGGATGAGCTGGTTGTCGTCGACGAACTTGATCAGCATTTTCTTCAGCACCATTTTCTTCAGCATTTTCCTCAGGTGCATTAGCTCGATGATCTTCGCGTTCTGGAATGAATTCTTTAGTAGGAATGACATCCTCAGCAGCCTTGAACTTGATAGAATCCTCAGGTGCTGGTTCATCTATCACAGAAGGTAGGTGCTCTCTTTGCGAGCCATTAGTTTCATCGAACCGCACATCTACAATTTCAACAACCTTGTGAAGAGCATTGTTGAAGACTCTGTAGGTGTGCGAGTCCTTTCCGTAATCAAGCATAAAACCTTCATGTGCTTTCGGTCCGAATTTAGCATTGTGATGAGGATCCCTAATCCAACATTTAGCACCGAAGACTTTGAAATAACTGACATTGGGTTTCTTGTCAGTGAGGAGTTCATAAGCAGTCTTCTTGAAGAATTTGTGAAGATATACCCGATTGATGATGTGGCATGCAGTATCAATTGCCTCAATCCAGAAACGACGAGGCGTCTTGTATTCATCAAGCATAGTGCGAGCCATTTCAGCGAGGGTTCTGTTCTTGCACTCCACGACACCATTCTGCTGAGGAGTATAAGGAGAAGATAACTTATGAGTAATACCAAGTTCATCAAGATAGCCATCAAGACCGGAATTCTTGAACTCAGTCCCATTGTCAGTTCTGATGTGCTTGATCTTCACACCAAAGTTGGTTGAAGCCCTCGAGGAAAATCGTTTGATGATTTCCTGCACTTCATGTTTGTAAGTGACAATGTATACCCATGTGTAACGAGAATAGTCATCAACAATAACAAATCCATATAGAGATGCATCATTTGAAACAGCAGAATAATGATTAGGACCAAAGAGATCCATGTGAAGCAATTCGAATGGACGAGTAGTGGTCATGATAGTCTTCGATGGATGCTTGGCCTTGGTCATTTTTCCAGCTTCACAGGCACCACACAAGTGATCCTTGAGGAATTTGACATTCTCAATGCCAATGACATGCTTCTTCTTTGCAAGCGTGTGCAAATTCCTCATGCCTGCGTGACCAAGTCATCGATGCCATAGCCAGCCTTCTGAAGCTTTTGCCAGTAAGCACACGGCTGGTTGTGGTCCTGTAGAGAAATCAACAATATACATATCTCCTCTCCTAAAGCCTTCGAAGACTTTGGAATGGTCAACTTCCATGATCACAACACAACGATATCTTCCAAAGACAACAACCATATCGAGATCACAAAGCATTGAGACAGACATGAGGTTGTATAATAAGGACTCGCCAAGCATGACTTTGTCCATGTGTCGATCCTTTGAGATCGCAACCTTACCTAGACCCAATACCTGACTTTTGCCTTTGTCAGCGAAGATGATATGCTTCAGATGTGACGGTGTTAAGGGAGCATCCATCAATAGGTTCTTGTCACCAGTCATGTGATTTGTACATCCACTATCGAGGACCCACTCGTTTGCTTTGGGCTGATCATCCTGCAGATGAATTAGTGCATCTTACGAACTCATATACTTCATCAGTGAAGAATATGGTGTCAAATTCATTAGTTCAATTTCATCAAGCAATAGCATAGATAATCAGTGTGAGGACATGTCAAATGAAGGTTCATTTCATCATGATTCGCCTGCATCCTTTCAGGCATTTTGTCAGGCCCCCAACAAATTCTTCAGACGTTAAAGCACGTCTGGAGAACTGACCCTGCAGAAGAAGTTAGTTCTTTTTCTTCACCACCCACATCTGAAGGGGTGGCAAAGAATTCATCACTCTGTGAGCACCATATGAGAAGGTGGCATAGAAGCTAGTCCACTTCGCTTCACATAAGAGGGGTTAGGGTAAGCATATGAATAAGCAGAGAAATTCTTCGAGGACTTATGAACATAATGATTTGAAGAATAATGCACATATTCATAGCCCTTAGCTCTACCCTGCGAAATAGAAGGGTTAGCACGATGATGTTCATATGAGGACTTTGATCCATTTGAGGAATTTGATCTACGTGAGGAATTTTGTCCGTATGAGGACTTGGATCCATATGAAGAATTTGGTCCATATGAAGAGTTTGATCTGGGGTTCCTATTCTTCACTGGTGGTGTAGTGAGGACATTCACCTGAAGACTTCCAACATAAATTTTGGGAACCCATATTTTCTTCATAGGGGAACCGTTCCTACAGTTAGTGCCAACATATCTAGCAAATACTTCACCATTCTGATTTTTGAACAGTTTATAGTTGGAGTCAAATGACTCATCCGAAGAATGAGGAGATTCACATGTAAAGCCAGATAAGTTAGATGGATCAACTGGAGGTCCCTTTGCAGCAACCCATGAGGTTTTGGGGTACTGCTCAGGCTTCCAATATGTTCCATCAGCATTGAGTTTCCTCTCAAAGGTAATACCCTCTTTCCTAGGGTTCCTATTGAGGATCTGCTTCTTAAGCACATCATAAAGAGTCTGATGCCCTTTGAGGCTTTTGTACATGCCTGTCATATACAATTCCTTCAGCCCTGCATCGTCAGTGATACTAGCAATGTCCTCAGATGAGGAATTAGTGATAGCAGAGGCATGTGAAGAATTTGTAACATTTGGAGCATTTGAACATTCAGGTGAAGAATTAGTAGATTCACATTCAATGCACTTTAAGCATGATGGGTCAAATTCTTCCCGAGTAGCGCTGATTTGTCGAGCAAGTAATGAATCATGCTCCTTCTGAAGATCTTCATAACTCACTCTTAGCTTCTCAAGATCTTGCTTTCTTTGAAGAAGTTCAAGAGAAAGCTTCTCGTGATCAGATAAGAGAGCGTTATGATGACCTTGAAGGTCGTCAAACTTGGAATGGAGTCCCTAGAGACTTTCAGCCAAGGCTTTTGACTGATCCATTTATTCACCCAACATATCATCGCTCTTATTTAGCATGTATTGAACATTTTCCAAGGCTCTTTGTTGTTTAGTGGCAAGGGAAGAAAGTTTGACATAGCTAGGTCCAAATTCATCGCCAGATTCATCATCACTAGATTCGGATAGGTAGGATTCGGTTACCTCAGCACCGTTTGCCATAAGGCAGGGGGTAGACGATGATGATTCTGGTTCGAATGTCATCGCATTGAGAGATTCCTTGTAATCCTCAAACCAAGGATCATGACAAGTCCGGTGACCTTCATAGACCTTAGAGAGACGGTCCTAGATTAGCTTCACGTGATTGAGATGCATGACGTTCCTGAACTGATTTCGGGACAGACTAGAGCAGATGACATCCTTCACTGTGAGGTTAAGCAGTGTGTACTTGCGAATGTCATCAGCCTCAGCCATCTTGCATAGATCGGTAAGACCGATCTCGGTGACGGTCCACAGTTTGCTGTCCATAGCCATGAGTCGCTTTTTCATCATGGCCTTCCACCGAGGATACTCATGACAGTAAAATATGGGGCATGAAACATTCCTCGATCCTGCAGTCGACATAACTAGAACTCCAGGTGGTTAAACCAAAATCACACAGGACAAGGGAGTACCTTGCTCTGATACCAATTGAAAGTGCGTTATATCGACTAGAGGGGGGGTGAATAGGCGATTTTTATGAATTCTTCACTGAGGAATTTGCCGGTTAGGAAATTCCTTAGCGAAGAACTACTTGCAGTGGAATAAGTACTCAGAAGTAAGCATGACAGAATACACACATAGTCATCATGATGAAATGAAGACAAACACAGAGTACAGAAAGCGTAAACACAGGATAACACAAGATGAAGACAAACAGACTGAAGAAATTGAACTGAGGAAATTTGAGAAAGTCTTCAGTCAAAGTCTTCAAACACAGATATGAACAATCACTCAACACAGCAATGAAGAAATGAAAGAGTTGAGGAAATAGAACCAGTAAGGTTGGTGAAGACAATGATTTGGTAGACCAGTTCCAACTACTGTCTCAATTGTACGTCTGGTTGGAGCGGCTGAGTATTTAAACTCGAGGACACATAGTCCCGGACACCCAGTCGCTGAGCACGCAGCTCAGGACACCAAGTCCTCACCGTATTCTCCTTGAACTAAGGTCACACAGACCTCGTCCAATCACTCGTGGTAAGTCTTCAGGCGACTTCCAAACCTTCACAGACTTCGGTCACTCGGCGATCCACAATTCCTCTTGGATGCTCTAGACCATGACGCCTAACCGTCTGGAAGAAGTACAGTCTTCAAAGGTAACAAGCATCGGATCCATGCAGGATCAATCTCTTCAGTGATGCTCAATCACTTTGGGTTTGTAGGTGTTTGGGTTTGGGTTTTTCCTCACTCGATGATTTCCGCTCAAAGTCCTCGGAGGATGGGTTGCACTCAAATGACAAGTGTCAGTTTCTCTCGGAGCAGCCAACCAGCTAGTGGTTGTAGGGGGCGGCTATTTATAGCCTAGGGAGCAGCCCGACATGATAAGACATAAATGCCCTTCGATGATATGACCGTTAGGTGGATAAGCTATTTTGGGACAGCTGGCGCGCAGCACAACAACGGTCAGAATTTTGACTCTCAAATTCCTCAGGGCTATCATGTTCCTCACTGTGTAGGCAATCCACACTAGCGAATTCCTAACTCCCCAGTCAGAACAAATTCCTCAGGGACCAGAAGAACTTCGTCTCTGTCACTGAAGAAATTGACTAAACTGTATGAGATTTCCAATGGCTTCACTCGAAGGGATTGGTAGGTGTAGGATTTTGAGTTGAGCATCACATGGAAATTTTTCCTTAGTATTTCCTCGACCCCCTTTAACAGTACGGTGTTTCCTATGACTCAAGAAGGAGAAAAACAAAACTATGAAAACGGAAGTCTTCAAGCTTCATATCCTTGCATGAATATCAAGTCTTCACGGACACACCAATTTCTTCACTTTCAAAGTCTTCATGAAAGTTGAGGGAGTCCTGGACTAGGGGGTGTCCGGATAGCCGAACTATCATCATCGGCCGGACTCCAAGACTATGAAGATACAAGATTGAAGACTTCGTCCCGTGTCCGGATGGGACTTTCCTTGGCGATACGGATATGTAGATCTCCTACCATTGTAACCGACTCTGTGTAACCCTAGCCCTTTCCGGTGCCTATATAAACCGGATGGCTTTAGTCCATAGGACGAACAACAATCATACCATAGGCTAGCTTCTAGGGTTTAGCCTCCTTGATCTCGTGGTAGATCTACTCTTGTAATACCCACATCATCAATATCAATCAAGCAGGACATAGGGTTTTACCTCCATCAAGAGGGCCCGAACCTGGGTAAAACATCGTGTCCCTTGTCTCCTGTTACCATCCGCCTAGATGCACAGTTCGGGACCCCTACCTGAGATCCGCCGGTTTTGACACCGACATTGGTGCTTTCATTGAGAGTTCCTGTGTGTCGTCACCGATAGGCTCGATGGCTTCTTCGATCATCAACAACGACGCAGTCCAGGGTGAGACTTTTCTCCCCAGACAGATCTTCGTATTCGGCGGCTTTGCACTGCGGGCCAATTCGCTTGGCCATCTGGAGCAGATCGAAAGCTACGCCCCTGGCCGTCAGGTCAGATTTGGAAGTTTGAACTTCACGGCTGACATCTGCGGGGACTTGATCTTCGATGGAGTCGAGCCACAGCCGAGCGCGCCGCACTGTCACGATGGGCATGATTTAGCTCTATAGCCGGACAGTGCCCTGGAGGCCGCACACGAGTCCGCTCCGACCCTCAATTCGGAGCCGGCTACGCAGATCGAGGATGGGTGGCTAGACACCGCCTCGGGGGCTGCAACCTCTACGGTGATGGAGCCGAATACTGACCTTGTCCCTCGTGAAGCTCGTGACTCCGAGGTGCCGGACTCCTCGCTGGACTCCGAACCTCCCGCGCCCCCTCCAGTCGAATCCGATTGGGCGCCGATCATGGAGTTCACTACTGTGGACATCTTTCAACACTCACCTTTCGGCGACATGTTGAGTTCGCTAAAGTATCTCTCATTATCAGGAGAGCCCTGGTCGGACTGGGGTCATGACGGTTGGGATGCGGACAACGAAGAAATTCAAAGCCCACCCACCACCCACTTAGTAGCCACTGTCGACGATCTAACCGACATGCTAGACTTCAACTCCGAAGACATCGACGGTATGGACGACGATGCCAGAGACGACCAAGAACCAGCGCCTACTGGGCACTGGAAAGCCACCTCATCATATGACATATACATGGTGGATATCCCAAAGGATGGGAATGGCGAAGGAACAGCGGAGGATGACCCCTCCAAGAAACAGCCGAAGCGCCGTCGTCAGCGGCGCCGCTCTAAATCCCGTCACAGCAAGAATGGAGATTCCGACACCAGAGATAATAACACTCCAGACAGTGCCAAAGACAACCCCCTCCAGCAAGATTCAGCACAGGAGGACGGAGACGCCAGCCCTCATGACAGAGCGGCAGACGAAGAGGTAGAGGATTACATGCCTCCCTCCGGAGACGAGGCAAGCCTCGACGATGACGAATTCATCATACCTGAGGATCCCGTCGAAAAAGAGCGTTTTAAACGCAGGCTTATGGCCACGGCAAACATCCTCAAGAAAAAGCATCAACAGCTTAGAGCTGATCAAGATCTGCTAGCCGACAGATGGACTGAAGTCCTTGCGGCCAAAGAGCATGAGCTCGAACGCCCCTCCAAAAGCTACCCTAAACGCAAGCTGCTCCCCCGATTAGAGGAGGAGGCATATGAACCTGCATCACCAGCGGACAATACGGCTGACCGACCACCCCGTGGCCGCGACAGAGAGGCCTCTAGGCCCTCCACTAGAACCGTACCCCGGCATCGCTCGAAAAGCACAAGGCCACAGGGGAACGCTTTGGACTTGCGAGATATATTGGAGGATAAGGCAAGACAATCAAGATCGATCTATGGATCGCGTGGGCGCCCCATGATACATGACGACAACCATCGCGCCGGACACAGCAAGTCCGGTCGGGCCGAACACAGTAGACAAAGCTCTTTTGAGCTTCGTCGTGATATAGCCCAATACAGAGGCGCCGCACACCAACTATGCTTCACAGATGAAGTAATGGATCATCAAATCCCCGAAGGGTTTAAACCCGTGAATATTGAATCTTATGATGGCACAACAGACCCCGCGGTTTGGATCGAAGACTATCTCCTTCATATCCACATGGCCCGCGGTGATGATCTTCACGCCATCAAATACCTCCCACTCAAGCTTAAAGGACCAGTTCGGCATTGGCTTAACAGCTTGCCAGCAGAATCAATTGGGTGTTGGGAGGACCTGGAAGCCGCATTCCTTGATAACTTCCAGGGCACGTATGTGCGACCACCAGACGCTGACGACCTAAGCCATATAATTCAGCAGCCAGACAAATTGGCCAGACAATTCTGGACACGGTTCTTAACTAAGAAAAATCAAATCGTCGACTGTCCGGATGCGGAGGCCCTCGTGGCCTTCAAACATAACATCCGCGACGAGTGGCTTGCCCGGCACCTCGGACAGGAAAAGCCGAAATCCATGGCAGCGCTCACATCACTCATGACCCGCTTCTACGTGGGAGAGGACAGCTGGCTAGCCCGCAGCAACAACCTCAGCAAAAATTCTGGCAGTCCGGATATCAAGGACCGCAATGGCAGGTCGCGTTGCAACAAGAACAAACGCCGCATTAACGGCGACAATAGTGAGGATACGGCAGTCAATGCCGGATTCAGAGGCTCTAAACCCGGTCAGCGGAAAAAAGCCATTCAAAAGAACTACTCCAGGTCCGTCCAATTTGGACCGAATACTCGATCGCTCGTGCCAGATACACGGCATCCCCGAAAAGCCAGCTAACCACACCAACATGGACTGTTGGGTATTCAAGCAGGTAGGCAAGCTAATTGTCGAAAACAACGATAAGGGGTTGCATAGCGATGACAAGGAAGAGACCCGACCGCCGAACAATAGAGGACAGAAGGGTTTCCCCCCACAAGTGCGGACGGTGAACATGATATACGCAACCCACATACCCAAAAGGGAGTGGAAGCGTGCACTCAGGGATGTATACATGATGGAGCCAGTCGCCCCGAAGTTCAACCCATGGTCCTCCTGCCCGATCACTTTTGATCGAAGGGACCAACCCACCAGCATCCACCACGGCGGATTCGCCGCATTGGTTTTAGACCCAATCGTCGATGGATTTCACCTCACCAGAGTCCTGATGGACGGCGGCAGCAGCCTGAACCTGCTTTATCAGGATACAGTGCGCAAAATGGGCATAGACCCCTCGAGGATTAAACCTACAAAGACAACCTTTAAAGGCGTCATACCAGGTGTAGAGGCCAATTGTACAGGCTCAGTTACACTAGAAGTGGTCTTCGGATCCCCGGATAACTTCCGAAGTGAGGAGTTAATCTTCGACATAGTTCCGTTCCGCAGCGGCTACCATGCTCTGCTCGGACGTACCGCGTTTGCAAAGTTCAACATGGTGCCGCACTACGCATACCTCAAGCTCAAGATGCCAGGCCCTCGAGGAGTCATCACGGTCAACAGAAACACTGAACGCTCTCTCCGAACGGAGGAACATACAGCGGCTCTCGCGGCAGAAGTACAGTGCAGCCTCTTAAGGCAATTCTCGAGTCCGGCCGTTAAGCGACCGGACACGGCTAAACATGCCCGGAGTAACCTACAACAAGACCACCTGGCACGTTCCGAGCACGCATAGCAATGCGGCCCCAACCCCAGCCCCTGCAAAATTGCAAGACTGGTCCTTCGCGTACATCATTACGCTCTGGAGATACCATGGGCATAGGGGGAGGGGCACGACCACGATAGGCCTAGAATGCGGCTTAACCACACCAGGGGCTCTCAAGTGTGTCGTTCTTTTTTTTCTCTTTTTGTTTTTTTACCCACAGGACCCCGTTCATCAGAGGCCCTGTCCGGCAGTAGACCCGCCGAACTCACGATGCAACAACCAGGGAAGGAGAAAGGCAACGACGAATATCCAGGTGGTCTCCCTTACGAGCATTAAATCTGTTTTATACACCATTCCGCAGCCTACCCCTGGAGGGGGACATGTTTAATAGTCCCATCCCTTGCTTATCGCACTATTTGTATCGTTCTGCATTCACAGCAGTATTTCTTGAATAAACACTGCAGCACCTTTTTGCTTATAATTGCATTTCTTTCTTATACATATGTTCATCTATGAAATGTTGCATCCGTACACTTTGGTACGGCTAAATACACCAGGGGCTTATGTTTCCCGCATCATGGTGTGATAAGTCTGAAAACTTTCACAAGGCGGCATCCCGAACTTATAGCATTATATGCATCGGCTCCGAATCATGTCTTGGGTCAATAGTTGGGTTTGCCCGACTCCCATGTTTTGGTACCTTACGTTCCGCTGTATCGGCTAAGGTAGCACTGGGAGAACCACTGCGATTGCGCCCCAGTTAAGCTGGGCGAGCGCCTCAGTGGAGAAAGCTAAAACTGACCGTCATGATGAGGCGAGAGCCGGTCGCTGTTCGAGAGGTTTTTTTCGAGTCCCTAAAGACTTATGCCGCTTAGAGCGAGGAACCGGCTTTGTTCGGCCCAGGCGTGGATAGCGCCCCAAATTCGGCCTTCCGAACACTAGGGGCTTCGCCAAAATTTAAAATTATAGAATTCTATGGCTAAGTGAGAGTGTTCAAGCATTATAAGTCCGGTTGCCTTGTTCGTTGTGTTGAGCGCCTCCCTAGATGGACCCAAAAATGGGAACAAGAGTGCTCAAATTTATCCCGAACACCCCAGCACTCGTGGCATGGGGGCTGAAGCCGACGACTTACCATCTCTCAGATTTGATAAACGGCCGCACAGAAGGTAATATTTTAAATTAACAAGCGTTGCTTAGCGCATATGAACAAAGTTTTCAGCGCACATGATAATAAAATGCGAGTCTACTCAAATAGTACATCTTTGGAGCACTCATCCGCAATAATGCGGGCACCCTTCAGGACACTCTTATAATACATCTCGGGCGTGTGATACTCCTTGCCCGGCGGTGGCGCGTCCGTCACAAGCTTCTCAGCATCCATCTTGCCCCATTGCACCTTTGCGTGGGCAAGGGCCCGATAGGCACCTTCAATACAGGCGGAGTGCTTGATGACTTCAACCCATGGACACGCATCCACCAGCCGCCGCACCAGGCCAAAGTAGCTCCCAGGCATGGCCTCCTTGGGCCACAACCGAACTATGAGGCCCTTCATGGCCTCTTCGGCCACCTTGTGGAGCTCGACCAGCTGCTTCAGCTGGTCGCTAAGGGGCACTGGATGTCCGGCCTCAGCATACTGAGACTAGAAGACCTTCTCCATCGAGCTCCCCTCCTCGGCCCTATAGAAAGCGGTAGCATCGGACACGCTGCAGGGCAAATTTGCGAACGCTCCTGGAGAGCTCCGAATTCGGGTAAGTGATAGATAATTCACACTCACATGCTTACTTTGCATGAAAAATGCCTTACCCACCGCTATTTTCTTCAACGCCTCGATTCCCTAGAGGGCCTTGTAGGCTTCGGCCTTAGCGGCTTTGGCACTCTCAAGAGCTGATGCAAGCTCGGACTCTCGAATCTTCGAGTCGCGCTCCAAACTCTCATGTTTTTCCATGAGAGCCTGGAGCTCTTGCTGTACCTCCGCCACCCGCGCCTCCTGCTTCTCTCACTCGGTGCGCTCCGCGGCCGCATTACGTTCGGCCGCGGACACCGCCTCCTTCAGGGTCGCCACCTCATTCGTGGCCCCTGCAATACCCACGTTATCCTTGTCATTCTTCTTGCAACCAAATCCTTTTCTGTAAGGTACAATTTTAATAAGGTGTTACTCACCTTCCTTGTCCTCGAGCTGCTTCTTGGCACGGCTGAGCTCATTCTCGGACCGCTCGAGGCTTTGCTTCAAAGTATTAACCTCCGCAGTCAGTGCGGCAGAGGTCAGCAGCACAACCTACAATCCCATATTGACATATTTTTTATGACTCATGCGTATATCTTTTTAGATCCTTAGTCCGGCTTTTCTTTCCGAACACCAAACCGAGCATCAGGGGCTACTGTCTATGCGGTACTATTTTACATATATCAAAATTCTTACCTCAAAGCCTGTTAGAAGGCTGCTGCAGGCTTCGGTCAGCTTGCTTTTGGCGAGCTGAACCTTCTGAATCACCACACTCATGACGGTGCGGTGTTCCTCTTCGATGGAAGTGCCGTTGAGCGCCTCCAGCAAGCTATCCGGCGCCTCCGGTTGGACGGAGGCCGCCGGCGTCACAGTCTTGCCCTTCTTACGAAGGGGCCGCCCGCCGGACTCTGGAGCCACTACAGGTTCCGATGCGGAGTCCGGTGCAAAGTCCGGGAGGTTGCCCTGCGGCACCTCCGGGGCCTCCTCCTTTTGGCAGGCCCCTTCCTGGGATCCCACCTCAGCATCGTCCGCATCATGGGGGGTGGAGGCGGTCGGAAGGGAATCCATATCTGACGCACCCAAGGACCCGCTCGACGAAGCGGGAAGATCATCCTTGGGAGGACTGCAGGGTTGTATGCAGCATTAGAAAGACACCATGTGGCGAAAAGAAAAATCATGAAGTTATTCGGGAGTCCAGATACTTACGATCTCGCCAGGGGCTTGGCCCTTGGAGGCCAATCCTCGTCGTTGTCGCCGGCGTTGGCAGAGCAGTCCGGGGAAAGAGTCCTTCCCTTCTTGGACCCTTCGGCCTCCCTCGTTGGGGAGGCCTTCCTTTTCTTCCCTTCCCCCGCTGGGGGAGAGGCCTGTTTCTTCTCCTCCTCGCCTTCGTGGGAGGAGTCCGCCTCGGAGTCATCGTCTGATGACACCTGAAAACGGGAACTCTTTCGAGTGCCCGTGGCCTTCTTCTTGGCCTTCTTCTCCAGCACCACGTGGGGTGCCGGAACCAGCAGCCTCGTTAAGCAGGCGTCCGCTGGGTCTGCTCGGCCTTCTTTAGCCAGTCCTGTCAAAGGAGAGGGAGTTTAGATCCCGCATAGAGTCAAACTATGGAAAACAAGTGTCCCGTAAAGGGCAAAATCGCTTATCTCCCAAGCACCGCAATCAATGGCGCGGTTGGGTTACCCACGTCCGTATTGATGGGAATCCCGGAATAAGGGGAACACGATCTCTGCTTCAACAAGATGTGCCAAGGAAACCGCTTCGCTAAACACACTGAGACAATTCGAGTAAAGGCTTGGTAGTGGTGTGACGTCACGCCACAAAATACGTCAGCAGATTGAACTTGTGTAAATATTATTCTCTCTACGGTGGTATGTGGAATTTATTTTGCAGAGCCGGACACTATCCTGGTGTTCACAATCTTCTATAAATTATTCGGAGGAGGAACCCGCCTTGCAATGCCGAAGACAATATGCGCGCCGGACTCGTCGTCATTGAAGCCTGGTTCAGGGGCTACTGAGGGAGTCCTGGACTAGGGGGTGTCCGGATAGCCGAACTATCATCATCGGCCGGACTCCAAGACTATGAAGATACAAGATTGAAGACTTCGTCCCGTGTCCGGATGGGACTTTCCTTGGAGTGGAAGGCAAGGTTGGCGATACGGATATGTAGATCTCCTACCATTGTAACCGACTCTGTATAACCCTAGCCCTTTCCGGTGTCTATATAAACTGGATGGCTTTAGTCCATAGGACGAACAACAATCATACCATAGGCTAGCTTCTAGGGTTTAGCCTCCTTGATCTCGTGGTAGATCTACTCTTGTAATACCCACATCACCAATATCAATCAAGCATGACGTAGGGTTTTACCTCCACCAAGAGGGCCCGAACCTGGGTAAAACATCGTGTCCCTTGTCTCCTGTTACCATCCGCCTAGACGCACAGTTCGGGACCCCCTTACCCGAGATCTGCCGGTTTTGACACCGACAAAAGTCTTCAGGAATACCAAAATCTTTAGTCAAAGATATTCATTTTTAGGGGTCGACTTTCTCTGTAAATATCAAACTCCTCATAGACTTATAGACCTGTATACACTCATAAACACATTAGTCCCTTAACCTATAAGTCTTCAATACACGAAAATCACTAAGGGGCACTAGATGCACTTACAAAAAGTATGAACCTTAGGCCTTGTTTCCTACCATTGCAATACCATTTACGCTCACTTTTATCATTAGTTACCTTGCTATTTTTATATTTTCAGATTACAAAAACCTATATCAACCATCCATATTGCACAAGTGTCACCATCTCTTCGCCAAACTAGTGGACCTATACAATTTACCATTGTATTGGGTGTGTTGGGGACACAAGAGACTCTTTGTTATTTGGTTGCAGAGTTGTTTGAGAGAGACCATCTTCATCCTACGCCTCCCACGGATTGATAAACCTTAGGTCATCCACTTGTGGGAAATTTGCTACTGTCCTACAAACCTCTGCACTTGGAGGCCCAACAACGTCTACAAGAAGAAGGTTGTGTAGTAGACATCAAGCTCTTTTGTGGCGCCGTTGCTGGGGAGGTGAGTGGTTGAAGGTATATCTTTAGATCTTGCAATCGAATCTTTTTGTTTCTTGTTTTATCACTAGTTTAGTTTATAAAAGAAAACTACAAAAAAATGGAATTGAGTTTGTCTCATATGCTTCATATTTTAATATCTTTCGTGAGTATGATGAAAAGGAAAATTGTGCTCAATTGCTAGAAGAATAAGTCTATAAAATGTTTGATACTAAATCTTTGAATGATGAGCATGATTGCAATGTTGTTAGTATGAACTCCTTGAATATCCATAGTACTAATGATGATCGCACTAGTCATGATGAAAATATCTCTTATAAGCATGTCGATTTTTGTGGAGAGCATTGGGTTTGCATGGACACACCAAATAGAGAGAATAGATATTGCAAGAGGCATAAGCATTTAGAAACTAAATCGTTGCAAGAAAGGCTAGATAAGAATGCTGAAAATTCACATTTCCTTTGCTGTACTTGTGAACTTTGCAATGTACGTGGTCATTTACATCTCCGATGCAAATTATTTCATGATCGAATCGTTTCCAAAAATTGTGATGATTTGATTTCCCTTGCACATTATAATGAACTTAGTTTTCTTTTGGGTTATGAAGAAATGAAACGTTTAACTAAGCATCTTCCAGAATTTGTCCTTGAGAAACTCTTTGATTTCAATCTAGAGGAGATTTATTTGTTTTGTGCGGTGAATTGCATTGAAAATCCTTATATTGCCAATTACCTAAAGAAAAGAAAGCAAATGGAAGATGAAGAGAATACTAATGAAAGGAAAGAGACTTCCCAATCTCCCCCTATTATTTCTTATGATGAATCAGGTAACGAGGAGGAGCTTTCTATTCAACCAATCTCATCAATAAGGAGCTCAAAGAAGAAGGTTGAACCCACACATAATGTGAAGAAGAAAAATAAAAGAAGGAGCAACAAAGGTAAAAAGGTATCCCTCCCAAATGATGTTGCTCCTACTACTCATTGTGATGATGATAATTTCTATACTATTGGTGCTATCCATATTATTAATAATGAGAGTGATTATGCTTATGATATGAAAGGGCCCAAGCTTGGGGAAGCTATGTTTGATGACGATGAAATATTTGAGAATATATTTGCTGAAATTAATGTTTGTCCCAAGCTTGGGGATGCTATGTTTAATGAAGATGATATTTTTAGCCCCTAAAGTTTTGATATGCAAAGTTGTTATGATGATAACAGGCCACTTACCTATGATGATTATATTGATAAAAGTGGGTTTGGAAGAGTGTCAACTTTAGGAAGTAGTGATGCCACTATTTTGGAGGATGTTGAATCTTATAATATTTATGAAAGTGTATTTGGAGAGGTCATGACTTTATTTAGTGATGATTCCACTATCTTGGAAGAGGTTTTAATCGATTATGATGAGAACAAAGTTGCTACTTATGATGATTATTGTGATGAAACTTATGCTATAAAAAGTAGTGATGATTATATTTATAGAACTTGTCATGATTATGATTACCCTTTTTCTGAATGTTACTCTTTTAATGTGGAAACAATTTATAGTATTCGAGTCTCTTATGATACTCCCACTACTCCTAATGAGAAGAATTTTGCTTGTGTGGAGAGTAGTAAATTTTCTATGGTTGTAGATCATGAAAAGTATGCTTTAGGTGCTAGTTATATTGTTGAATTCATTCATGATGCTACTGAAAATTATTATGAGGGAGGAACATATGCTTGTAGGAATTGCAATAATGTCAAGTTTCCTCTGTGTGTGTTGAAAATCTTGAAGCTATGCTTGTTTACCTTCCTATGCTAGTTGATTATTGTTCCCATAAGTTGTTTGCTCACAAAATCCCTATGCATAGGAAGTGGGTTAGACTTAAATGTGCTAGTCATATGCTTCATGATGCTCCCGTTATGTTTCAATTCTTATCTTTTATGTGAGCATCATTGTCATCATCATGCCTAGCTAGAAAGGCATTAAAGAAAAGCGCTTGTTGGGAGACAACCCAATATTTAACTTTACTGTTTTTGTGTGTTCACATGATTATGCTGCTGTAGTAATCATGTTTTATAGCTTTTGTTTCAATAAAGTTCCAAGTAAGACCTTTAGGATAGCTTACGGTGATAGTTGTGCTGATCCTGCTAAAAATCAAAAACTTTTGCACCCAGTAAATTAGTTTTGATAATTCACAAAAATGTGCTTTTGATCTGATTTTTTCTGCTGTGGATTGGTACACAAATTTCTTAGGACTTCCTAATTCAGTAGGATTTTTGGAGTTCCAGAAGTATACGTTTTACAGAGATTACTACAGACTTTTCTATTTTTGACAGATTCTGTCTTCCTTGTGTTGTTTGCTTATTTTGATGTATCTATGAGTAGTATCGGAGGGTATGAACCATAGAGAAGTTGTAATACAGTAGATATTACACCAATATAAATAAAGAATGATTTCATTACAGTACCTTATTTGGTGGTTTTTCTTTCTTGTACTAACAAAGCTTATGAGTCTTCTGTTGAGTTTTGTGTTGTGAAGTTTTCAAGTTTTGGGTAAAGATTCGATGGACTATGGAATAAGGAGTGGCAAGAGCCTAAGCTTGGGGATTCCCAAGGCACCCCAAGGTAATATTCAAGGACAACCAAGAGCCTAAGCTTTGGGATGCCCTGGATGGCATCCCCTCTTTCGTCTTCGTTCATCGGTAACTTTACTTGGAGCTATATTTTTATTCACCACATGATATGTGTTTTGCTTGGAGCGTCATGTCATTTTATTTTGTTTTGCTTGATGTTTGAATAAAGTACCAATATCTGAAGTTCTTAAATGTTAGAGAGTCTTTACATAGTTGCACAATTATTTGACTACTCATTGATCTTCACTTATATCTTTCGGAGTAGTTTGTCGCTTGCTCTAGTGCTTCACTTATATCTTTTAGAGCACGGCGGTGGCTTGATTTTGTAGAAATTGTTAATATCTCATGCTTCACTTATATTATTTTGAGAGTCTTTTAGAACAACATGGTATTTTCTATGGTTATAAAATTGGTCCTAGAATGGTGGGCATCCAAGTTGGGTATAATAAAAACTATCATTGGAAGTGAATTGGATGCTATGATCAATTTGATACTTGATAATTGTTTTGAGATATGGAGGTAGTGATATTAGAGTCATGATAGTTGGGTTATTATGAGTTTAAAGAATGCTTGTGTTGAAGTTAGCAAGTCCCGGAGCATGCACGTATGGTGAAATTTGTGTAACAAATTTGAAACATGAGGTGTTCTTAGATCGTGCATCCTTATGAGTGGCGGTCGGGGACGAGCGATGGTCTTTTCCTACCAATCTATCCCCCTAGGAGCATGCGTGTAGTGCTTGGTTTTTGATGACTTGTAGATTTTCGCAATAAGTATATGAGTTCTTTTTGACTAATTTTGAGTCCATGGATTATACACACTCTCACCCTTCCATCATTGCTAGCCTCTTCGGTACCGTGCATTGCCCTTTCTCACCTTGAGAGTTGGTGCAAACTTCGTCAGTGCATCCAAACCCCGTGATACGATACACTCTATCACACATAAACCTCCTTATATATTCCTCAAAACAGACACCATACCTACCTATTATGGCATTCCCATAGCCATTCCGAGATATATTGCCATGCAACTTTCCACCGTTCCGTTTATCATCATGACACACATCATCATTGTCATATTGCCTTGCATGATCATGTAATTGACATCGTATTTGTGGCAAAGCCACCATGCATAAATTTTCATACATGTCACTCTTGATTCATTGCCCATCCCGGTACACCGCTGGAGGCATTCATATAGAGTCATATCTTGTTCTAGTTTTGGGTTGTAATTCATGAGTTGTAAATAAATAGAAGTGTGATGATCATCATTATTAGAGCATCCCCCCCCTCCAAAAAAAGAGAAAGGCCAAAAAAAAGAAAGGCCAAATTAAAAAAAAAGAGAAAGGCCAAAAAAAGGCCCAAAAAAATAAAAATAAAAAGGGGGCAATGTTACTATCCTTTTCGACACTTGTGCTTCAAAGTAGCACCTTGTTCTTCATATAGAGAGTCTCATATGTTGTCACTTTCATATACTAGTGGGAATTTTTCATTATAGAACTTGGCTTGTATATTCCTACGATGGGCTTCCTCAAAATGCCCTAAGTCTTCGTGAGCAAGCAATTTGGATGCACACCCACTAGTTTCTTTTGTTGAGCTTTCATACATTTATAGCTCTAGTGCATCTGTTGCATGGCAATCCCTACTCCTCATGTTGACATCAATTGATGGGCATCTCCATAGCCCATTGATTATCCTCGTCAATGTGAGACTTTCTCCTTTTTTGTCTTCTCCACACAATCCCCATCATCATATTCTATTCCACCCATAGTGCTATATCCATGGCTCACGCTCATGTATTGCGTGAAAGTTGAAAAAGTTTGAGATTATTTAAGTATGAAACAATTGCTTGGCTTGTCATCGGGGGTGTATAAGATGGGAGCATTTTTGTGTGACGAAAATGAAGCATAGCGTAACTGTATGATTTTGTAGGGATGAACTTTCTTTAGCCATGTTATTTTGAGAAGACATGATTGCTTTGATTAGTATGCTTGAAGTGTTACTATTTCTTATGTCAATATGAACTTTTATTTTGAATCATTTGGATCTGAACATTCATGCCACAATAAAGAAATTTACATTGAGAATTATGCTAGGTAGCATTCCACATCAAAAAATCTGTTTTTATCATTTACCTACTCAAGGACGAGCAGGAATTAAGCTTGGGGATGCTTGATATGTCTCCAGCGTATATATTACCCGTTTTGGATGTTTATGGGCTTTACTTTACACTTTTATATCATTTTTGGGACTAACCTATTAACCGGAGGCCCAACCCATATTGTTGTTTTCTTGCCTGTTTCATTGTTTCAAAGAAAAGGAATATCAAACGGAGTCCAAACGGAATGAAACCTTCGGGAAATTATTTTTGGAACAGAAGCAATCCAGGGAACTTGGAGTGCAAGTCAGGGAAGCTTCGAGGAGGCCACGAGACAGGGGGGCGCGCCCACCCCCTGGGTGCGCCCTCCACCCTCGTGGGCCCCTCGAGGCTCCCACGGCCGACTTCTTTCGCCTATATATTCCCATATACCCTAAAAACATCGAAGACAACAATAGATCGGAAGTTTCGTCGCTGCAAGCCTCTGTAGCCACCAAAAACCTCTCGGGAGCCCGTTCCGGCACCCTGCCGAAGGGGGAATCCATCACCGATGGCCATCTTCATCATCCTGGCGCTCTCCATGATGAGGAGGGAGTAGTTCACCCTCGGGGCTGAGGGTATGTACCAGTAGCTATGTGTTTGATCTCTCTCTCTCTCTCTCTCTCTCTCTCGTGTTCTCTCTATGGCATGATCTTGATGTATCGCGAGCTTTGCTATTATAGTTGGATCTTATGATGTTTCTCCCCCTCTACTCTCTTGTAATGGATTGAGTTTTCCCTTTGAAGTTATCTTATCGGATTGAGTCTTTAAGGATTTGAGAACACTTGATGTATGTCTTGCCGTGATTATCTGTGGTGACAATGGGATATCACGTGATCCACTTGATGTATGTTTTGGTGATCAACTTGCAGGTTCCGCCCATGAACCTATGCATAGGGGTTGGCACACGTTTTCGTCTTGACTCTCTAGTAGAAACTTTGGGGCACTCTTTGAAGTACTTTGTGTTGGTTGAATAGATGAATCTGAGATTGTGTGATGCATATCATATAATCATGCCCACGGATACTTGAGGTGATAATGGAGTATCTAGGTGACATTAGGGTTTTGGTTGATTTGTATCTTAAGGTGTTATTCTAGTATGAACTCTATGATAGATTGAAGGAAAGAATAGCTTCATGTTATTTTACTACGAACTCTTGAATAGATAAGAACAGAAAGGATAACTTTGAGGTGGTTTCGTACCCTACAATAACCTCTTCGTTTGTTCTCAGCTATTAGTGACTTTGAAGTGACTCTTTGTTGCATGTTGAAGGATAGTTATATGATCCAGTTATGTTATTATTGTTGAGAGAACTTGCACTAGTGAAAGTATGAACCTTAGGCCTTGTTTCCTACCATTGCAATACCGTTTACGCTCACTTTTATCATTAGTTACCTTGCTGTTTTTATATTTTTAGATTACAAAAACCTATATCAACCATCCATATTGCACTTGTATCACCATCTCTTCGTTGAACTAGTGCACCTATACAATTTACCATTTTATTGGGTGTGTTGGGGACACAAGAGACTCTTTGTTATTTGGTTGCAGGGTTGTTTGAGAGAGACCATCTTCATCCTACGCCTCCCACGGATTGATAAACCTTAGGTCATCCACTTGAGAGAAATTTGCTACTGTCCTACAAACCTCTGCACTTGGAGGCCCAACAACGTCTACAAGAATAAGGTTGTGTTGTAGACATCACCGATTTGGACCCAAAAGTTTAATGATATGGTTAGATTTTATCTTAATACTTTTCTCGTAGTTGTGGATGCTTGCGAGGGGGTGATATGTCTCCAACGTATCTATAATTTTTGATTGTTCCATGCTATTATATTACCTGTTTTGGATGTTTATGGGCTTTACTTTACACTTTTATATCATTTTTGGGACTAACCTACTAACCGGAGGCCCAGCCCGAATTGCTGCTTTTTTGCCTATTTCAGTGTTTCGAAGAAAAGGAATATCAAATGGAGTCCAAACAGAATGAAACCTTCGGGAGCGATCTTTTTGGAACAAACGCAATCCAGGAGACTTGGAGTGGACGTCAAGCAGCAGACGAGGAAGCCACGAGGCAGGAGGGCGCACCCTAGGGGGGTGGGTGCACTCCCCACCCTCGTGGCTCCCCTGACCGACCTCCTTCTCCTATATATACCTCCATACCCTGAAAACATCCAGGAGCACCATGAAAAACTATTTCTACTGCCGCAACCTTCTGTAACCGCGAGATCCCATCTTGGATCCTTCGCCGGTGCTTCGCCGAAGGGGGAATCGACCATGGAGGGCCTCTACATCATCTCCAAGGCCTCTCCGATGAGTTGTGAGTAGTTTACCACAGACCTTCGGGTCCATAGTTATTAGCTAGATGGTTTATTCTCTCTCTTTGAATCTCAATACAAAGTTCTCCTCGATCTTCTTGGAGATCTATTCGATGTAACTCTTTTTGCGGTGTGTTTGTCGAGATCCGATGAATTGTGGGTTTATGATCAAGTTTATCTATGAGAAATATTTGAATCTCCTCTGAATTCTTTTATGTATGATTGGTTATCTTTACAAGTCTCTTAGAATTATCAGTTTGGTTTGGCCTACTAGATTGATCTTTCTTGCAATGGGAGATGTGCTTAGCTTTGGGTTCAATCTTGCCGTGTCCTTTCCTAGTGACAGCAGGGGCAGCAAGGCACGTATTGTATTGTTGCCATCGAGGATAAAAAGATGGGGTTTATATCATATTGCTTGAGTTTATCCCTCTACATCATGTCATCTTGCTTAATGCTACTCTGTTCTTATGAACTTAATACTCTAGATGCAGGCAGGAGTCGGTCGATGTGTGGAGTAATAGTAGTAGATGCAGAATCATTTCGATCTACTTGTTGCGGACGTGATGCCTATATACATGATCATGCCTAGATATTCTCATAACTATGAACTTTTCTATCAATTGCTCGGCAGTAATTTGTTCACCCACCATAATACTTATGCTATCTTGAGAGAAGCCACTAGTGAAACCTATGGCCCCCGGGTCTATCTTTTATCATATAAGTTTCCAATCTATCTTTATTTGCAATATTTTACTTTCCAATCTATATCATAAAAATACCAAAAATATTTATCTTATCTTATTATCTCTATCAGATCTCACTTTTGCAAGTTACCGTGAAGGGATTGACAACCCCTTTATCGCGTTGGTTGCGAGGTTCTTGTTTGTTTGTGTAGGTACAAGGGACTTTTGAGGAGCCTCCTACTGGATTGATACCTTGGTTCTCAAAAACGAAGGGAAATACTTATGCTACTTTGCTGCATCACCCTTTCTGAGGGAGTTCTGGATAAGGGGGTATCCGGACAGCCGGACTATATTCATCGTCCGGACTATAGAAGCGTCAAGATACAAGACTCAAGACTTTGGCTCGTGTCCGGATGGGACTCTCCTTTGCGTGGAAGACAAGCTTGGCGATCCGGATATTGTGTTTCCTTCCTTGTAACCGACTCCATGTAAACCCTAGCTCTCCTGTGTCTATATAAACCGGAGAGGATGGTCCTTAGGAGGCCGATCACATTTACAATCATACCATCATAGGCTAGCTCTTAGGGTATAGCCTCTACGATCTCGTGGTAGATCTACTATTGTATTCCACATATCTTCAATATTAATCAAGCAGGAAGTAGGGTTTTACCTCCATCGAGAGGGCCCGAACCTGGGTAAACATTGTGTCCCTTGCTTCCTGTTACCATCAGCCTAAGACGCACAGATCGGGACCCCCTACCCGAGATCCGCCAGTTTTGACACCAACATTGGTGCTTTCATTGAGAGTTCCTCTATGTCGTCGCTTCGAGGCTTGATGGCATCTTCAATCGTCAACAGCACGGTCCAGGGTGAGACTTTTCTCCCCGGAGAGATCTTTGTGTTCGGCGGCTTCTCACTGCAGACCAATTCGCTTGGCCAGTTGGAGCAGATCGACAGCTTCGCCCCTAGCCACCAGACCAGGTTCGGAAACTTGAATTACACGATAGATGTCCGTGGAGACTTGATCTTCAATGGATTCGAGCCTGCGCTAGGAACACCGGACAGTCACAAGGAGCACGACCTAGACCTGCTGTCGGACAATGCTCGGAACATCATCCCCGAATCTGCCTCGGATCTACATCCAGGGCAGGATGTGTGGCCTATGGACGGAGGGCTGGACCCCGCCCCGCAGGCCGCACACTCATTGGCAGTGGAGCCAAACATAGGTCTCACCTCTAGGGAGGCCTGTAACCCTGGGTCCCCGGACTCTTATCCGGCCATTGGCCCTGGCCCGCACACTCTCGAGCCAACCGAGCCAGGTTGGGCTCCGGTGATGGAGTTTATCGCTGCGGACATCTCTCAGCACTTCCCTTTTGGCGACATGCTGAACTCATTAAAGTCTCTCTCTTTGTCAGGAGGCTCTGATCTGAACTATGTCCGGCTTGAGTGGGAAGCAGGCAATGAAGGAATTCGCTGCCCACCCACCACCCACTTTGTCACCATGATCGATGATTTCACCGACGTGCTCGACTTCGACTTTGAAGATATCGACGGTATGGACGACGATGCAAGAAACATACAGGAGCCACCGCTCACAGGGCGGTGGACAGCCACCCCTTCAAACAATATATACATGGTGGACACTCCGAAAGAAACCAATGGTGTCGTGGCAGTAGAGGACAACCCCTCGGGAGGAAAAGCAAAATATGGGCGTCTCCGACGCCACCCCAAACCCCGCCACATCAATACCTGTCCCGGAGATGATCCGGATAGTACCGAAGAGGAATACAGTCCTGATCAGCCGACCATCAAGCAGGCCGCACAGGCCACGGTGGGATACTTGGAGAGGGACAACTGTACACCCCCTCCGAAGATGAGGTAAGCCTCGACAATGATGAATTCGGCGTGCCTGAAGACCCAGTGGAACAAGTTCGCTTTAGGCGATGACTCATAGCCACTTCAAAGAGTCTACAAAGGAAGCAAGAGCAACTTAAGGCCGAATAGGATTTGCTAATAGAACGGTGGACCAAGATCCTGGCCACCGAGAAGTACGGACTCGACCGCCCTAACAAAGGGCACACGCGGCACAACTGGCTACCTCAACCTAAGCAGGAAAACTAAAGGCACATAACCCAATGTCCGCACACCACTACGGTCCAAACCAGCAAGAAGGATACATGAAGAAGCAGCCTCAAGCCCCGGCACAACGGTCATAAACGGCAAATCAGGGAAGCTGGTATCAAGTTCAGCAAATCCCAATCTGGTCAACGGACAAAGAACAGCTCAAGCCTATTCGGCCCAAGCCACAAACTCGGTCAGTCGTGCGAAATTCACAGTACTCCCAAAAGAATGGCAAAACATACTAATAGAGAATGCCGGATATTCAAAGTAAAGCAACCGGGCGTGTGCCGGAAACATTGAGGGGAGGCGCTTAGTCAAAAGCCCCCCCAGAGCACAACAATAAAGTCTGACCGCCCCCTATCATACAAACCATAGCAATTCAATTGCAAACCCCCAGACCTAACAGTCCAGGGGCTCCTTAAACAATAAAACCCAAGCGGGCATGCAAATAGCACCTTCTACAAGGTATCAGGCACAAAGGCCAGGTTCATTGGCCCGCCGCCCCAACGGTTGTTTTTAGATAACCAAATAAGGTCGCGCCATCAACGCGTTCCCCCTATACGGTATCACACCGTATGCTAACAGGATGAACCACATTGGCTAGATTCCATGTGGTAAATCATCAGGCTAGCACCGGTAATACACTCACGCCTGTGTGCCGAGCCAAACCCCGCCCTTAAAAGCGGAGATCATACAACCGCCAGAGTAGCAAGTTGTGCATGCCTGTTAATATTTTGATACGACAACCAACTATCCGGACACCAACTGATGAGTCCGGGCTACTTCTCGAAAAGCGGCTGGGGTCACCAGGGTCTGGTCAGGAACCTTTGACCAACCACAGGAGGACATTCGGCGGCCTACACGCACTTACCTTGACAAACTAACTTTTATGCAGAACAGGTTTGGCGGCGTGAAGTCGGCTCGGACACACAAGGACAGGACCATGCAGGTAGACGGCAGTTCGGATTCACCTTCGATCCATTCACAGCCCCCTCTAGTCCGGCCACCACAGGTTCTGCCAGAAAACCATCTCTTCTTCATAATCATAAATCGCATTCATATGCACAGACATATCATATTACTGCAATGCATAGACTTAACTAAACATGCACCGGTCATCGTTCATCATCGACGCCTCTTTGCCATAAAAATGGCAGCCACGGTTTGGGTTACACCCAGTTATGCCAGGGGCTCCACAGTACGGCAACAAAGTCCGACCACCTTCTCGGTCGCTCGGCACCTCGAACTTATAGCACTATATGCATCAGCCCCGAATCATGTCTTGGGTCATTGGTTGGGTTTGCCCGGCTCCCATGTTTTGGTACCTTACGTTTCGTTCCGTCGGCTAAGGTAGCGCTGGGAGAACTACTGCGATTGTGTCCCGGATCTGCCGGACGAGCACCTCAGTAGAGAAAGCCGAAAACCAAGTGTCATGATGCGACGAGAGCTGGTCAGCTGTTCGAGAGGTTGCAAAATCCTTAAAGATTTATTCCGCATAACGCCACTATAAAATGCAGATTGCGACGGATCGGTCTACCGATCAGGCGCCAATAGAGGCCCTAGTCCGGCCTTCCGGACACTAGGGGCTGCACCGACCATACTCGAGTTCCTATGGCTAAGTGAGAGTAGTAAAGCCCTATAGTCCGATTGCCTGGTTTGTGGTGAGAAACGCCTGCTTATAAGGACCCAACCATGGGATAAAGAGTGTTCAGAAATACCCCGAACACCTCCATACTTCTCACATGGGGGCTGAAGCCGACGACTGGCCAACTCTCAGAATTTACATACAATAAATAGCCGCAAAGGAAGAACATATGTTCAAACCGAACAGGCAACATATAATAAAAGTGCCATTATCCCATATTACAAACGTTGGCAAAAATGCCCTCAGGGAAATATAATGTCTTTGGTGCACTTATCCGCTGCCAGGCGGGCACCCTTCATTACACCTTCATAATACAGTTCGGGCTTGCGATGCTCCTTACCCTCTGGTGGCCCCTCAGTTATCAGCTTCTCCGCGTCAAGCTTCCCCCAATGCACTTTTGCATAGGCAAGAGCCATTCGCGCACCTTCTATATAGACTGATCGCTTGATAATATCAAGCCGAGGACAGGCGCCCACAATCCGCTTGACGAGTTCGAAGAAACTGCTGGGAATTGGCTCTGCAGGCCACAGCCGAATGATCAAGTCCTTCATGGCTAGTTCGGCCGCCTGGTGCAGTTCGACCAGCTGCTTCAGCTGATCGATAAAAGGCACCGGATAGTTCGGCGCTAGATACTGCGACCAGAAGTTCCTCCCCGCAGACTCACCCTCCTCAGACCGGTAAAATTGGGCAGCATCTGATATACTACGAGGCAGATCTGCAAACGCCCTGGTAAAATCAAGAATTCAGCTTGCCGCTTAGAGTTCTCCGCATTATAACATCATAACGGCCATAGATACAACAGGCCTTACCAGCTGCAACTTTCCGGGCCTCCTGAATGTCCCGTACAGCACCTCGGGCTTCTTCCCGAGCATCTTCCGTGGCTCGGAGAGCTTGGGAGAGTTCGGATTCTTTCCCTACTAGACTCTGCTCCAAGCTCTCACTTTTTGTCACAGCATCCTGAAGCTCCCACTCAGCTATGACGACCCTGGCCTCGTGTTTTTTAGGCAGAGCCTATTCGGCGGCAGCCTTCTCTTGGGCATCAGCCGCTGCCTTCTTCAGCGCCTCATATTCGGCACTCGCTCCTAGGGCGTATAACATAAATACTTTTCAATAGGCACACTTATCGATTTGTGCCCAACGCAAGACAATGTTCAAACATACCTTGCCTCTCCTCCAATTGCTTCTTCACACGGCCAAGTTCTTCTTCGGCCCGTTTCAGGCTCTCTCTTAGTTTGGACACTTCCACATCATGAGCGACCGTCCTCTCCTCAGACGCCTGTTTTCAAAAACATGGGTATACATCATTAAAAGTTCCCATTACAGCTGAGGATTTCATCCCCTGCTCGACTCTCTTTTTCCGGACAGTGTATCAGGGGATACTCCTCATATCATACTAATTCTTTAAAGGTTCCTTAGAAACCATACCTCAAAGGCCTTTATAAGGCCAAGACATGACTCATTCAGCCCACTTTCGGCAGCCTGAATCTTTCCAACCACCGCACCCATAAGGGTCTGATGTCCATCAACGACGGACGTGTTCTTTAACGCTGACAACAGACTGCTCGACAGCTCGGCGTATGCTGAGGTGGCCGGTGGAGTAGGCAAACCTCCCTCCATGGAGGATGGCCACTTGCCCAATCCCGGAGCCTTAGGGGCCTCCAGAACTTTATCCGGCCCCGGATCTCTTTGAGACGACACCTCGGTGTCACGCCCAGACTTCGGAAAAGGAGTCCCCGGAGGCGTCTCGCTCGCCACAACATTCGAGCTCAACGAATCCTCCGATGAGGATTGTCTGGCGGGAGACCTTGCCGGGCTGTATGAGATGTGGCGACAGTTAAAAGTACTATACCCGAACAACCCTCGATACATAGGCGTATTCGGATTTCAGTTACTTACGATCTTCCCAGGGGCTGGGCCTCGGGATCCCACTCTGGGCTGTTATCGGCGGCCGGGGTGGATGCCTCTGGAGGGGAACCTCGCCCTCTCTTCAGCGACTCGGCCTCCAGGGACAGGGAAGCCACACGCTTCTTTCTGCCTGCAGAGTGAGGCTCGTCCTCCTTTGCCTCCTCCTCTTCGTCTTCAGAAGAAGGAGCGTCGCTGGAGCCTTCGGATTTGGCATCCGAAGCCCAGCGACAATGGAGGCCCCTCCGGATCTTCTTGACCTCCTTGGAGGCCTCCTTCTTTGGCGCCTTGTAAGGCGCAGGGACCAACATCTTCTAAGAAGAGGTCCAGCCGGTTCCTCCGGTAGCGGGGCCGGACATTGTATCCGCTCCACCCTTTTTATCCATCCCTAAAGCCACAATGAAGCACGATCAAAATGTCCCCCTCATGATATGCCAGCTGAAGCCTGGAGGGACAGGGCGTGGTTATAACTTACCGAGCTTGCAGAACAGGATGATTGATACCCCTGGTCCTCGAAAGAGTCCGGCCATGATTTGCTGGACTTAAAGAGCACCTTCCAGATATCCTCGTGGGAGGAATCATAGAGCTCCCAGAGGGTTTGGTGCTCGGTTGGGTCGAATTCCCATAAAGTACAGGCTCGACGCTGGCAAGGGAGAACCAGGCGAACTAGCATCACCTGGACCACGTCAACAAGCTTGACGTCCTTGTCGACCATATTCCGAACACGCGTCAGGAGCAGTGACAGCTCATCCGACGAGCACCAGTTCGGGCCCTTCTTGGGCCAGGATGTTAGCCGCAGTGGAGCTCCGGACCTGAACTTGGGAGCTGCTTCCCATTTTTCGTTGCGTGGTTTGGTGATATAAAACCACTAATGCTGCCACTCCTTGACGGAGTCGTTAAAAGTGCCCTTCGGCCAAACAACCTTGGGCATCTTGCTCACCATGGCGCCACCGCACTCGGCGTGTTTGCCACTCACCACCTTGGGCTTCACATTGAAAATCTTCAGCCACAGGCCGAAGTGAGGCGGAATCTGGAGGAAGGCCTCGCACACGACGATGAACGTCGAGATATTGAGAAAAGAGTTGGGGGAAAGATCGTGAAAGTCAATCCCGTAGTAATACATGACTCCCCGAACGAATGGGTGGAGGGGAAACCCGAGCCCGCGGACAAAATGGGGAAGGAACGCGACTCTCTTGTGGGGCTCCGGAGTAGGGACGACCTGTCGTGCAGATGGGAGACGGTGGCCAATCTTCTTGGCCAAATACCTGGCTTCTCGGAGTCTCTTGATATCCTTCTCCCGGATGGTAGAGGCCATCCATTTGCCTCCTGCTCCAGATCTAGACATCTTGGAAAAACCTCTCTTCGATGGAGAATAAGAGCGCTTAGGCATTGGGGCTCGAGCAGAGGGGAATGAGTTAGCGGAAGGAGAAGGCGTGGGTAAAAGAGGAAGATGCCCTATCTCTTTATAAGAGAAGGTAAAGAGCTTTTTTTGCGCCTCCCCACTTACCTAGTAGAACCCGCTAGTCTCCCACTCACCGCGATTAGCGGTACGGTTGGATTACCCATACCTGTATTGATGAGAATCCCGTGATGAAGGGACATGATCTTCGCTTCGACAATACGTGCTAAGGAAACTGCCTCGCAGTATATGCTGTGGCTGGTAGTGGAAAATTGGTTCGATCTAACCGAAAGGGCATGTCACGTCGCCTAAAAATTATCAACTGAAGTATCATTCTCTCTATGGTGGTATGAGAAGATCATTTTGTAGATCCGGACAGGACCTACGCGTTCGATAATAACCTTGGAGTATTTGGAGGAGGAACCGCCTTGCAATGCCGAAGACAAGACTGCACGCCGAACTCATCATCATTGAAGCCTGGTTCAGGGGCTATTGAGGGAGTCCTGGATAAGGAGGTATCTGGACAGCCGGACTATATTCATCATCCGGACTATAGAAGCGTCAAGAGACAAGACTCAAGACTTCGGCTCATGTCCGGATGGGACTCTCCTTTGCATGGAAGACAAGCTTGGCGATCCGGATATTATGTTTCCTTCCTTATAACTAACTCCATGTAAACCCTAGCTCTCCGGTGTCTATATAAACCAGAGAGGATGGTCCTTAGAAGGCCGATCACATTTACAATCATACCATCATAGGCTAGCTCTTAGGGTTTAGCCTCTACGATCTCATGGTAGATCTACTCTTGTATTCCACATATCTTCAATATTAATCAAGCAAGAAGTAGGGTTTTACCTCCATCGAGAGGGCCCGAACCTGGGTAAACATTGTGTCCCTTGCTTCATGTTACCATCAGCCTAAGACGCTCAGATTGGGACCCCCTACCCGAGATCCGCCGGTTTTGACACCGACACTTTCGTCTTCAAGGGAAAACTAACGCAATGCTCAAGAGGTAGCAGGGGGTTAATCATAAGTAGGAGGTTTGTTCAAGTAAGAACAACACCTAAGCACCGATCCACCCACGTATCAAATTATCAAAGTAGCGAACACGAATTAAGCCAACATGATGAAAGTGATATGATGAAATTCCCGTGTGCCCTCAAGAACGCTTTGCCATATAAGAGATTGTTTTGGCCTCTCCTTTGCCTCAAAAGGATTGGGCTACATTGCTGCACTTTTGTTACTGTTACCGTTACTTGCTTGTTACAAATTATCTTGCTATCCAACAACTTGTCACCGACTATTTCAGTGCTTGTAGTTAATACCTTGCTGAAAACCACTTGTCATTTCCTTCTGCTCCTCGTTGGGTTCGACACTATTACTTATCAAAAGGACTACAATTGATCCCCTATACTTGTGGGTCATCAAGGCTCTTTTCCAGCGCCGTTGCCGGGGAGTGAAGCGCTCTTGGTAAGGAAAAATTATTACTACATGCTGAAATTTATTGTCACTTGTTACTATGGAGAATCATCCTTTGAGGGGTTTGTTCGAGGTATCTTCACCTCGACCAGAACCACAATTAATTTCCCCTCAATCTACTGCACCTACTGAAAATATTGGTTATGAAATTCCTTCAGGCATGATAGAACAACTGCTAGCTAATCCTTATGCAGGAGATGGAACTGAACATCTTGATATGCATTTGATATATGTGGATGAAATTCGTGGATTATTTAAGCTTGCAGGTTTGCCCTGAGATGAAGCTAAGAAGAAGGTTTTCCCTTTATCTTTGAAGGGAAAAACATTGGCATGGTATAGGCTATGCAATGATATTGGATCTTGGAACTGGAATCAATTGAAATTGGAATTTCACCAAAAAAATTATCATAAGCATTTGGTTCATCGTGATCGGAATTATATGTATAATTTTGGCCTCATGAAGGAGAAAGTATTGCTTTAGCTTGGGGGCGGCTTAATTTAATGTTATGTTCATGCCCCAATCATGAGCTCTGAAGAGAAATTATTATTCAGATTTTTTATGCTCGGCTTTCTCATGCTGATCGGTCCACGCTCGATACTTCTTGTACTGGTTCTTTTATGAAGAAAACTCTTGAATTCAGGTGGTATCTTTTAGAAAGAATTAAACACAACTACGAAGACTGTGAACTTGACAAAGGTAAAGAGTTAAGAATTAAGCTTGAGTTTGATTGTGTTAAATCTTTTATGAATACCGATGCTTTTCAAAAGTTTAGCACTAAATATGGACATGATTGTGAGATAGTAGCCTCTTTCTGTGAATCATTTGCTACTCATGTTTATCTCCCTAAGGATAAGTGGTTTAAATATTACCTACCTATTAAAGAAGAAATTAAAGAACCCGACTTAGCTAAAGATGAAACTATCATTTACAATGTTGACCCAGTTGTTCCTACTGCTTATATTGAAAAACCACCTTTCCCTGTTAGGATAAAGGAACATGCCAAGGTTTCAAGAATGGTCAATAAAAGCCATATTAGAGCACCTAAACCTGCTGAACAAATTAAAGTAGAACCTAGTGTTGCTATGGTAAAAGATCTCCTGGTAGAAATTATTGATTGGCATGTTATTTACTTCTGTAACGAAGCTACTAGGATTGCCAAACCCGATGAAAAAGATCATTAGTTGGCATGCCTGTTGTCTCAGTTAAAATAGGAGATCATTGTTTTCATGGTTTATGTGACCTCGTTGCTAGGGTGAGTGCTATTCGTTTTACCTTATACCAAGAAATTATGAATGACGTAGCACCCGCTGAAATAGAAGACATAGATGTTACTATTAAACTAGCTAATAGAGGCACCATCACACCACTTGGGATTGTTAGAGATGTCGAAGTCTTGTGTGGGAAAACAATACCCTACTGATTTTCTAGTTCTTAGTTCCCCACAAGATGACTTTTGTCCCATTATCTTTGGTAGACCTTTCTTGAACACCGTTAATGCTAAAATAGATTGTGAGAAGCAAACCGTCGGTGTTAGTTTTGGTGATGAGTCTCATTAGTTTAATTTTTCCAAGTTTAATAGACAACCTCACAGGAAAGAATTACCTAGTAAGGATGAAATAATTGGTCTTGCTTCTATTGTTGTGCCTCCTACTGATCCACTAGAACAATATTTGCTAGACAATGAATATGATATGCATATGCATGAAAGAATGAGATAGATAAAGTCTTCTTTGAAGAAAGACCTCTGCTCAATCATAATTTTCCTATTGAAACTCTAGGAGGTCCTCCTCCACCTAAAGGTGATCCTGTGTTTGAATTAAAACAATTGCCTGGCACTCTAAAATATGCTTATCTTGATGAGAAAAAAAGATATATCCTGTTATTATTAGTGCTAACCTTTTAGAACATGAAGAAGAAAGATTATTGAATATTCTGAAGAAGCACCGTGCTGCTATTAGATACACTCTTGATGATCTTGGGCATTAGTCTCACTCTATGTTAGCACAAAATTAGTATGGAGCCTGATGCTAAACCCGTTGTTGATCACCAATGATGGTTGAATCCCAAAATGAACGAAGTGGTAAGAACTGAAATATTAAAGCTGCTGGAAGCAGGTATAATCTATCCCATGGCTAATAGTAGATGGGTAAGTCCCGTTCATTGTGTCCCTAAGAAAGTAGGTATTACCGTTGTTCCAAGCGATAAAAATGAACTCATCCCACAAAGGATTGTTACTGGTTATAAAATGGTAAATGATTTAAAAAATTAAATAAAGCAACTAGAGAGGATCATTACCCCTTGACTTTTATTGATCAAATGCTAGAAATATTATCAAAGCACACACACTTTTGCTCCCTTGATGGATATTTTGGTTTTTCTCAAATACATGTTCACATCCCGATCAAGAGAAAACCACCTTTACTTGCCCTTTTGGAACTTATGCTTATAGACATATGCCTTTTGGTTTATGCAATGCACCTGCTACCTTTCAAAGATGTATGACTGCTATATTCTTTGACTTTTGTGAAAAGATTGTTGAGGTTTTCATGGATGGTTTTTTAGTTTGTGGAACTTCTTTTGATAATTGCTTAAACAACCTTGATCGAGTTTTGCAGAGATGTGAGCAAACTAATCTTGTCTTGAATTAGAAGAAATGACACTTTATGGTTAATGAAGGTATTGTCTTAGGGCATAAAATCTCTGAACGAGTTATTGAGGTGGATAAAGCTAAAGTTGATGCAATTGAGAAAATGCCATGTCCTAGAGATATCAAAGGTATTCGTAGTTTCCTCGCTCATGCTGGTTTCTATAGGAGATTTATCAAAGACTTCTAAAATTTCTAGGCCTCTTACAAATCTTTTACAAAAGGATGTTCCATTTGTTTTTGATGATGATTGTGTTGAAGCCTTTGAAACACTTAAGAAAGCCTTAATTTTTGCACCTATTATTCAACCACCTGATTGGAACTTGCCTTTTGAAATTATGTGTGATGCTAGTGATTATGCTGTTGGTGTTATTCTAGGATAGAGAGTTGATAAGAAATTAAATGTTATCCATCATGCTAGCAAAACTCTAGACAATGCCCAAAGAAGTTATGCTACCACTGAAAAAGGATATTTAGCAGTTGTGTTTGCTTGTGAAAAATTCAGATCTTACATTGTTGATTCCAAAGTTATTGTTCACACCGATCATGCTGCTATCAAATATCTTATGGATAATAAAGATGCTAAACCTAGACTCATTAGGTGGGTTCTCTTACTACAAGAATTTGATCTACATATAACTGATAGGAAAGGAGCTGAGAACCCCGTAGCTGATAACTTGTCTAGGTTAGAAAATATTCTTGATGACCCACAACCTATTAATGATAGCTTTCGTTATGAACAACTAGCTGCAATAAATGTTTCTCATAATACTCCTTGGTATGCTCTCTATGCTAATTATATTGTTGCTAAATATATACCACCTAGTTTCACATACCAACAAAGAAAAAAATTCTTCTATGATTTAAGGCATTACTTTTGGGATGACCCACATCTTTATAAAGAAGGAGTAGATGGTATTATTAGACGTTGTGTACCTGAGCATGAACAGGAACAAATCCTATGGAAATTTCATTCAAAAGCTAATGGAGGGCATCATGCGAGAGAGAGAACTTCTCATAAGGTATTGCAGTATGTTTTTTATTGGCCTAGTCTCTTCAAGGATGTACGTAAGTTTGTTTTATCTTGTGATGAATGTCAACGAATCGGTAATATCGGTAAGCATCAAGAAATGCCTATGAACTATTCACTTGCTGTTGAATCATTTGATGTTTGGGGTTTTGATTATATGGGACCTTTTCCTTCCTCTAATGGGTATACTCATATTTTGGTTGCTGTTGATTATGTCACAAAGTGGGTAGAAGCTATTCCAACTAGTAGTGCTGATCACAACACTTCCATTAAAATGCTTAAAAAAGTTATTTTACCGACGTTCGGAGTACCTAGATATTTAATGACTGATGGTGGTTCACACTTTATTCATGGCGTTTTCCGTAAAATGCTTGCTAAATATGATGTTAACCATAGAATTGCATCACCCTATCTCCTCAATCTAGCAGTCAAGTTGAACTTAGAAATAGAGAAATAAAACTAATATTACAAAAAATGTTAATAGGTCAAAAATTGGTCTAAGAAATTGGATGATGCACTTTGGGCTGATAGAACAGCTTATAAAAATCCTATGGGTATGTCTCCTTATAAAATGGTTTATGGAGAAGCTTGTCATTTGCCTCTTGAATTAGAACATAAAGCATATTGGATAATTAAAGAACTCAACTATGATTTCAAACTTGCTGGTGAAAAGAGGTTATTTGATATTTTATTCACTAGATGAATGGAGAACCCAAGCCTATGAAAATGCCAAACTATTTAAAGAAAAATTTAATGGCATGATAAAAGAATCTAAAACCCGGAATTCAAAGTTGGGGAATATGTTCTTCTATACAACTCTTGTTTCAGATTCTTTGCAGGAAAACTTCTCTCCAAATGGGCAGGGCTATATGTTATCGAAGAGGTTTATTGCTCTGGAGCTATCAAAATAAATAGTGCCTAAGGTACCAACCCGAAGGTGGTCAATGGGCAAATAATTAAACACTATATATTAGGTACGCCTATTAATGTTGACAATAATATTATCCAAACCATGACACCCGAGGAACATATTAAGGAGACCTTCCAGAACACTCCAGAATAACTGAATAAGAGGAGGTACATGATATGGTAAGTGATACGTCCATTTTGCGTCATGCTTTTATATCAGTATTTATTGCATTATGGGTTGTTGTTACACGTTATATCACAATACTTATGCCTTTTCTCTCTTATTTTATAAGGTTTAGATGCAGAGGGAGAATGCAGGCAGCTGGAATTCTGGACTGGAAAATGAGCAATTATTAGAGACCTATTCTGCACAACTCCAAAAGTCCTGAAAATTTACGGAGATCAGTTTGTGAATAAATAAAAAATATTGGCGAAGAAAGCAGCAGAGAGGGGCCACCAGTCAGCCACGAGGGTGGAGGGCGCGTCCTACCCCCTGGGCGCGCCTCCTACCTCGTGGGCCCCCTGGCAGGCCCCTCACGCCCATCTTCTGCTATATGGTGTCTTTTGCCCTGAAAAAAATAAGAGAGAAGCTTTCGGGACGAAGCGTCGCCGTCTCGAGGCGGAACCTGGGCAGGACCAATCTAGGGCTCCGGCAGAGCTATTCTGCCGGGGAAACATCCCTCCGAGAGGGGGAAATCACCGCCATCGTCATCACCATCGATCCTCTCATCGAGATGGGGTCAATCTCCATCAACATCTTCACCAGCACCATCTCCTCTCAAACCCTAGTTCATCTCTTGTATCCGATATCTATCTCAAAACCTCAGATTGGTACCTGTGGGTTGGTAGTAGTGTTGATTACTCCTTGTAGTTAATGCTAGTTGGTTTATTCGGTGGAATATCATATGTTCAGATCCTTAATGCTATTCAATACTCCTCTGATTGTGAACATGAATATGCTTTGTGAGTAGTTACATTTGTTCCTAAGGACATGGGATAAGTCTTGTTATAAGTAATCATGTGAATCTGGTATTCGTTCGATATTTTGATGAGATGTATGTTGTCTCTCCTCTAGTGGTGTTATGTGAACGTTGACTGCATGACACTTCACTATGATTTTGGCCTAGGGGAAGGCATTATGAAGTAATAAGTAGATGATGGGTTGCTAGAGTGACAGAAGCTTAAACCCTAGTTTATGCGTTGCTTCGTAAGGGGATGATTTGGATCCATATGTTTCATGCTATGGTTAGGTTTACCTTAATTCTTCTTTCGTAGTTGCAGATGCTTGCGAGGGGGGTTAATCATAAGTGGGAGGCTTGTCCAAGAAAGGGCAGAACCCAAGCATGGGTCCACCCACATATAAAATTATCAAAGTAACCAACGGCAATCATATGAGCATGATGAAAACTATCTTGGCATAAATTCCCATGTGTTCTCGGGAGCGCTTTGCTTTATATAAGAGTTCGTCCAGGCCTATACTTTGCTACAAAAAGGATTGGGACACCTTGCTGCACCTTATCTACTTTTGTTACTTGTTACCCGTTACGAATTACCTTATCGCAAAACTATCTGTTACCGATAATTTCAGTGCTTGTAGAGAATACCTTGCTGAAAACCGCTTGTCATTTCCTTCTGCTCCTCGTTGGGTTTGACACTCTTACTTATCAAAAGGAATATGGTAGATCCCCTATACTTGTGGGTCATCAAGACTCTTTTCTGGCGCCGTTGCCGGGGAGTGAAGCGCCTTTGGTAAGTGGAATTTGGCAAGGAAACATTTATATAGTGTGCTGAAATTTACTGTCACTTGTTACTATGGAAAATAATCCTTTGAGGGGCTTGTTCGGGGTATATTCACCTCGACCAGAAGAGAAAATAGTTGATCCTCAACTTACTAAACCTACTGAAAATATTTACTTTGAAATTCCTTCGGGTATGATAGAGAAACTGCTAGCTAATCCCTATACAGGAGATGGAACATTACATCCCGATATGCACCTAATCTATGTGGATGAAGTTTGTGGATTATTTAAGCTTGCAGGTATGCCCGAGGATGTTGTCAAGAAGAAGGTCTTCCCTTTATCTTTGAAGGGAAAGGCATTGACATGGTATAGGCTATGTGATGATATTGGGTCATGGAACTACAACCGATTGAAATTGGAAATTCTCAGAAGTTTTATCATATGCATCTGGTTCATCATGATCGGAATTATATATATAATGTTTGGCCTCGTGAAGGAGAAAGTATCGCTCAAGCTTGGGGGAGGCTTAAGTCAATGTTATACTCATGCCCCAATCATGAGCTCTCAAGAGAAATTATTATTCAAAATTTTTATGCTCGGCTTGCTCATAATGATCGCTCCCTGCTCGATACTTCTTGTACTGGTTCTTTTATGATGAAGACTTTTGAATTCAAATGGGATTTATTGGAAAGAATTAAATGCAACTCTGAAGATTGGGAACTCTATGAAGGTAAGGAGTCAGGTAATAAATGCTAAGTTTAATTGTGTTATATCTTTTATGGATACCGATGCTTTTCACGATTTTAGCACTAAATATGGACTTGACTTTGAGATAGTAGCTTCTTTCTCTGAATCGTTTGCTACTCATGTTGATATCCCTAAGGAGAAGTGGTTTGAATATCATCCTCCCATTGAAGTTAAAGTAGTAGAACCTACTAAAGTTGAATAAGAAACTATTACTTATAATGTTGATCCTATTGTTCCTACTGCTTTTATTGAGAAACCCCCTTTTCCTGTTAGAATAAAGGATCATGCTAAAGCTTCAACTGTGGCTCGTAAGAGTTATATTAGAACACCTACACCCCCTGAACAAATTAAAGCTGAACCTAGTATTGCTATGGTTAAATATCTCTTAGTTGATAATATTGATGGGCATGTTATTTATTTCTGTGATGAAGCTGCTAGAATTACTAAACCTGATACTAAAGATAAACATAGACCTGTTGTTGGCATGCCTGTTGTTTCTATTAAATTAGGAGATCATTGTTATCATGGCTTATGTGATATGGGTTCTAGTGTGAGTGCAATTCCTCATTCCTTATACAAAGAAATTATGCATGATATTGCACCTGCTGAGATAGAAGATATTGATGTTACTATTAAGCTTGCCAATAGAGATACTATTTCACCAGTTGGAATTGTTAGAGATGTTGAAATCTTGTGTGGGAAAATTAAATATCCTACTGATTTTCTTGTTCTTGGTTCCCCTCAAGATAACTTTTGTCCCATTATATTTGGTAGACACTTTTTGAATACTGTGAATGCTAAGATAGACTATGAAAATGATATTGTTACTGTTTGTTTAGGGTATATGTCTCATAATTTTAACTTATCCAAATTTCATAGACAACCCCATGATAAAGAATTGCCTAGTAAGGATGAAATTATTGGTCTTGCTTCTATTGTCGTGCCTCCTAATGATCCTTTAGAACAATATTTGCTAGACCATGAAAATGATATGTTTATGAATGAAAGAAGGGAAATAGATGAAGTATTCTTTAAGCAAGGACCTATTTTGAAACACAACTTGCCTGTTGAAATTCTCGGAGATCCTCCTCCACCCAAGGGTGATCCCGTGTTTGAGCTTAAACAATTATCTGATACTCTTAAATATGCTTATCTCCATGAAAAGAAGATATATCCAGTTATTATTCGTGCTAACCTTTCAGAGCATGAAGAAGAGAAATTATTGAAAACTCTAAAAAAGCATCGTGCCACTATTGGATATACTCTTGATGATCTTAAATGCATTAGCCCCACTCTATGCCAGCACAAATAAAATTGGAGAAAGATGCCAAACCAGCAGTTGATCATCAACGACAGTTAAATCCTAAGATGAAAGAAGTGGTAAGAAATGAAATACTAAAGCTTTTGGAGGCAGGTATAATTTACCCTATTACTGATAGTCAGTGGGTAAGCCCCGTTCATTGTGTCCCTAAGAAGGGAGGTATTATTGTTGTTCCTAATGATAAGAATGAATTGATCCCATAAAGAATTGTTACAGGGTATAGAATGGTAATTGATTTCCGCAAATTAAATAAATCTACTAGAAAAGATCATTACCCTCTACCTTTTATATATCAAATTCTAGAAAGACTATCCAAACATACACATTTTTGCTTCCTAGATGGCTATTCTGGCTTCTCTCAAATACCTGTGTCAAAAGAGGATCAGGAAAAGACCACTCTTACTTGCCCTTTTGGTACTTTTGCTTATAGACATATGCCTTTTGGTTTATGCAATGCACCTTATACCTTTCAAAGATGTATGACTGCTATATTCTCTGACTTTTGTGAAAAGATTGTTGAGGTTTTCATGGATGATTTCTCCGTTTACGGAACTTCTTTTGTTGATTGCTTAAGCAACCTTGATCGAGTTTTGCAGAGATGCGAAGAAAATAATATTGTCTTGAATTAGGAGAAGTGCCACTTTATGGTTAATGAAGGTATTGTCTTGGGGCGTAAAATTTATGAAAGAGGTATTGAAGTTGATAAAAAGCTAAAGTTGATGCTATTGAAAAGATGCTGTGTCCTAAAGATATCAAAAGTATAAGAAGTTTCCTTGGTCATGTTGGTTTCTATAGGAGGTTTATTAAAGACTTCTCTAAAAAATTTAGGCCTCTAACTAATCTCTTGCAAAAAGATGTTCCTTTTGTTTTCGATGATGATTGTGTAGAAGCATTTGAAATACTTAAGAAAGCCTTGATTTCTGCACCTATTGTTCAGCCACCTGATTGGAATTTACCCTTTGAAATTATGTGTGATGCTAGCGACTATGCTGTTGGTGCTATTCTAGGACAAAGAGTTGACAAGAAATTGAATGTTATTCATTATGCTAGTAAAACTCTAGACAGTGCCCAGAGAAATTATGCTACTACTGAAAAAGAATTTTTAGCAGTCGTATTTCCCTGTGATAAGTTCAGATCTTATATTGTTGATTCCAAAGTAATTGTTCACACTGATCATGATTCTATTAAATATCTTATGGAAAAGAAAGATGCTAAACCTACACTTATTAGATGGGTTCTCTTGCTACAAGAACTTGATTTGCATATTATTGATAGAAAGGGAGTTGAGAACCCCGTTACAAACAACTTGTCTAGGTTAGAAAATGTTCTTGATGACCCACTGTCTATTGATGATAGCTTTCCTGATGAACAATTAGCTGTCATAAATGCTTCTTGTAATACTCCATGGTATGTTGATTATGCTAATTACATTGTTGCTAAATTTATACCACCTAGTTTCACATACCAGCAAAAGAAAAAGTTTTTCTATGATTTAAGACATTACTTTTGGGATGACCCACGCCTTTATAAAGAAGGAGTAGATGGTGTTATTAGACGTTGTGTACCTGAGCATGAACATGAACAGATCCTACGCAAGTGTCACTCCGAGGCTTACGGAGGACACCACGCTGGAGATAGAACTGCACATAAGGTATTGCAATCCAGTTTTTCTTGGCCTACTCTCTTCAAGGATGCTCGTAAGTTTGTCTTGTCTTGTGATGAATGCCAAAGAATCGGTAATATTAGTAGACGTCAGGAAATGCCTATGAATTATTCACTTGTTATCGAACCATTTGATGTTTGGGGCTTTGATTATATGGGACCCTTTCCTTCCTCTAAGGGGTATACACATATTTTAGTTGCTGTTGATTATGTTACTAAGTGGGTAGAAGCTATTCAAACTAGTAGTGCTGATCATAACACTTCTATTAAGATGCTTAAAGAAGTTATTTTTTCCGAGGTTTGGAGTCCCTAGATATTTAATGATTGATGGTGGTTCACATTTTATTCATGGTGCTTTTCGTAAAATGCTTGCTAAGTATGATGTTAATCATAGAATTGCATCTCCATATCATGCTCAGCCTAGTGGTCAAGTAGAATTGAGTAATAGAAGGATTAAATTGATTTTGCAAAAGACTGTTAATAGATCTAGAAAATTGGTCCAAGAAACTTGAAGATGCATTATGGGCTTATAGAACTGCTTATAAAAATCCTATGGGTATGTCTCCGTATAAAATGGTTTATGGAAAGGCATGTCACTTACCTCTCGAACTAGAACATAAGACATATTGGTATATTAAAGAGCTCAATTATGATTTCAAACTTGCCGGTGAGAAGAGGTTATTTGACATTAGCTTTCTTGATGAATGGAGAACCCAAGCCTATGAGAATGCCAAGTTGTTTAAAGAAAGGGTTAAAAGATGGCATGGCAAACGGATACAAAAGCGTGAGTTTAATATAGGTGATTAGATTTTTTGCAGGAATACTTCTCTCTAAATGGGAAGGTCCTTAAATTATCAAGGAGGTCTATCGTTTCAGTGCCATCAAAATCAACAACGCCGAAGGCACAAATTCGAAGGTGGTAAATGGTCAAAGAATCAAACATTATATCTCAAGTACTCCCATAAATATTGAAACCAATATATAATTAACACCGTAACACCAGAGGAGTACATAAGGGACACTTTCCAGATCGTGTTAGACTCCAAAAAGGAATAGGTATGAGGTACAGTAAGTAAATCAACTCCAAAACTGTTCTAATAGCAATTTCTCTCTGTTTTGGAATATTTAAAAAATTAGGAAAATTAATGTAGTCCGAAAGAGATATGAGTCAACCACGAGGGTAGAGGGCGCGCCCCCTACCTCGTGGCCACCTCGTGTGCCCTCCGGACTCCGTTTTCTTGCACAATACTTCTTTTGGTCGGTAAAAATTCATTATATAATCTCCCGAGGATTTTGACCATCGTACCACGACAAAATCCTCTGTTTTTGTTTCGAGATATTTTTCTGACAGATCTAGATCACCATGATGTCTCCAAGCGCCCCTAAGGACAAGTTTTTCAAGAAGGTCATCAACCCTTACCTCGCGGAAGTGCTGCAACACCCTCAAACATTGAGATGCGTGAGGGGGTGCTGCACATCCGCGATGTTGAGGGACCGAAGAAGACCAGAAGCATGGAGACAAGACTCGAAGCAATGGAGCAACAAGTTTTCAAGTGCCAAGTGATTGTGGAACATGGACTCAACGCCAATCACATGATGATCATGGAGTTCACCAACAATCACAAGCTAGATGCCAAGAACATCGGGGAGGCCATCTTCAAGCTTTACGAGAAAATCGAGCACCTCCAGGCCCAAATCTATGACCTGCAAAACTAAAATTGTGAGTATGAATATAGGTTCAAGAGGATGAGTTTGGCTGCAGATTTGAGGATCCCAGAGACTCGTTCATCCTTCTACGATCGTGAGCCTATGCCTTGGAAGATGAACGGCAAGCCTACATCATCAACAACTCCATCATCACCACTTCGAACGAAAGAGACATAAATACATGGGTATGGGCACTCCCCTTGGCAATTGCCAAGCTTTGGGGAGGTGCCCTGGTATCGTATCACCATCACACCTCTATCTTTATCGTTTTTCTTAGTTTGATCCTTTTGGTTATATCTTGATCTAGTAGAATAAAGTTTAGTATGATCTAGCGTTAAGTTTTGTTTTGATCTCTATCTATGTAATCGAGTCCATGAGTTATATATAATAAAGAGTAGTTTTGAGCTGAGGGCTTTGCTATCTTTTTATGATCTTGAGGGAATTAAAGAAAGAATAAATAGAAATAAACAGATCATATGATTGATTTTATGGAGAGTAATGACTTCACATATAAAGTGTATGATGAATAAAAGTTGTTGAGAGTTGACAAACATAGTTTTGGTCATCGTTGCAATTAATAGGAAGTAATAAAGAAAGAGAGGTTTTCACATATAAATATACTATCTTGGACATCTTTTGTGATTGTGAGCACTCATTAAAATATGACATGCTAAAAAGTTGATGTTGGACAAGGAAGACAACGTAATGGGTTATGTTTTCTTATATCTGAAGAAGTTATATTGTCATGGATCATCCAACATGTTGAGCTTGCCTTTCCCTCTCATGCTAGCCAAATTCTCTGCACCAAGTAGAGATACTACTTGTGCTTCCAAACATCCCTAAACCCAGTTTTGCCGTGAGAGTCCACCACACCTACCTATGGATTGAGTAAGATCCTTCAAGTAAGTTGTCATCGGTGTAAGAAATAAAAATTGGTCTCTAAATATGTATGATCTATTGTTGTGAAGAAAATAAGCTTTATATGAACTTGTGATATGGAAGAAATAAAAGTGACGGACTGCATAATAAAGGTCCCTATCACAAGCGGCAATATAAAGTGATGTTCTTTTGCATTAAGATTTTGTGCATCCAACCATAAAAGCGCATGACAACCTCTACTTCCCTCTGCGAATGGCCTATCTTTTACTTTTACCTTCTACCCTCGTACAAGAGTCATCACTGGTACGTGTCGGTGCTATACAAACGGTTTTTAACCCCTTTCCGCAATGGCATTTGGAACTGTCGCCAAGTGAGTGTGGGCGATAGGGGGTCCTTCCCACATGACCCATAAACCGTCGGGGATAGGCCCTCCTGGCACACAGGCTGGGGCAAAATGAGCTCGTGTGCGATCGAACGAGGCATCGAAACCCAATTGTTTCCATTCGTATGTACATACCACATGGCGAATCCCAGAAAAACATTTCCATTCATATGTATATCACACACATTCAATCCAAGGAGTACGTTTACGTTCTTATGTACATCCCACACAGTTAATCTAGGGAAAACGTTTCTATTTGTATGTACTTCCCACATAGTCAATCCAGGGAAAACGTTTCCGTTCGTATGTACATCCCACACAGTCAATCCAGGGAAAATATTTTCGTTCGTATGTACATCCCAGACAGGTTTATGTATATTCTCGTGTGTGATAGGTGTAACTATCACACACGCTCTGCGTTGATTAATCGTTTGCTTTTATCAACTACATCACACACGATTTGATGAAGAAAACCATGTGGCATTGGGCTATCCATCACAAGCGCTTTTACTTCTAGAACCGTTTGCAAAGTTCCATGACCCATTTAGCAGGTTTATTACAATTAATAATTCCAGTATTATGCAAATTCACATTTCATATCAAACAACTGTTTGCCAATTTCATATCAGGCACATAGATATATTTTAACATCATAGTATGATAGCTATCGGAAAACAACACAATACATCATATAGATAGTTCAACTTCATAAGAATAATATTAGAACAATATATTCATTTCCCTAATCGAGATCATCTAGGCTCGCCTTATCCACCTCTGCTTTCAGTTTAGTAAGAACCTGTTTTGCACTGGCCAGCTGGGAAAGTGCCTCCTTCTTCGCCAACACCATCTTAGCAAAGTTTGATTCAAAAAATCTGAGCTCTCCACCTTCCTCTTTTTATCCCACATCTTCAAATATTCTTCAGTGTTGACAACACTTTCTCTAAGCCTACCCCTGTTCTCTTCCTGATACATGCTCCAGAGCTTTGCTAGGCACATCTTCAAAGACTATGGCCACTCTTGATCAACCCACTCCAAGTAAGAACACTTCCGTTCATCCTATAATATTTAAAACTAGATCAGTAACAATTGTAGGGAAAATGGGTTTATAGCAACATAGAAAATCACCAATACTTATTTTAATAAACTAAAGAAACATGTTAATTATGACATATCTTCTAAAAAAGATCAATGTGCAAATGAATTAATTGCTACTGAGACAACAACCAAATTCTGAAACATCAGAAGCTATAATAAACTACAAAAACGCTACAAGTTCTTACTCATGTACTATAAATAACAAATTGAACATTTTAAGAGGAAGGTAAATAACTGCAACAGCATAGCGACAGTGTTTGTATGACAACAAATTGATACTAACATGTGTGTACATGCACACATTTAGTAACATAGAACAAATAGCACTAAGACCGTCCACTATGTATGCCAAAACCGTTGTAAAGACAACTGTTGCTACATCTTGCACTGGTGGCCTACACTGGCGAGCCGATGCAGTAGAAAAAAATCAAGGACCCGAACTCCGGAGCACCTAGTTGCTCCGACGCCCAGTTCCTTCGTGCCATAAAGATTTAGTATTTTACTGCTTGGCTGCTCGGATGTGTGGACAAGTTGGCTCCACAAACTGCTGAAGCGGTTCCAAATAATATTCTAATGGCACCGCTGATGAGATGGCAACATTTTTATATACTAGGTACAAACTGTGACACTGTCTTAGGATGCGTTTTGTTGAAGGTGTGGTATGAATGGGTTGGGACCATGACAGTGTCTGAATCACATCTAACAAATGATTTGTAACAACGAAAGAGGGTCTAACCTTCTATGCACATGCAAGAAACTTCCTCCCACTATCCACAGATTCAAACGCAACTAGCTTCATGCATGGAGATTGATGGTAACAATGAGCAGGCAGATCTTCAGCCACCCCCCTCCATTCATTGCAATTGATGGTCCTAGGGAACTACAAGAGGAAGAAATGACTCAAATCGACCACCGGGTAAAAATCCTTCATTCCAAGTCATAGCCCGGGTGAGAGAGAGAAGAGAGGCATACCCGGGTGGTGAAGGAGTCGTCAGAGGAGGAGGAACCGCTGGAGAGGTCTTTGAAGAAGACCATGGCAACCCCGGCGGTATGATGCGAGACGGCGAGAGCGAGGAAGCAAGCGAGGAAGCGACTATAGCTTAGTAAGGAAGGAAGGAAGGGGGAAACAAGGGAAATGTGACTTGTGGTTGGGGAGAAAAGGGGATGGGGAAGGGGGGAGGGTAGATATTTCGGCGGTAGGCCAAATTTTTTGAAATGTGGAGGGAAACTTTGCGCACAGTGCCGCCGGACACCATTCACTTTGAACGATAGTGTGCATCGCAAATGATTCTTCTAATTAACACACATGGGATGAGTTTGATAATTAAAATTTTGGTGGAAATTTCTCGGGTACGTCATTACAAAATTTAACATCGCTTGCTAATTTGGGCACACAAAAGAGCGTATAGCACACAACCGAGACTTACTGAATCGAGCAATTTTAGTAATAAAATAGAGCCAGTTCACCTAAACATTGCTCTAACAAAAGACCAACATTAAAAACAAAGCCTAAGTACGAATAATTTTAACAAATCCGCCGCCGCGCCGGCCTATGCATAGCTGGTGTGAGATGAGATGTCGATGACTTTTCTTGGCGACATGCCGCCGTTGGTGGACTCTGCGCCCCCATGCTGAAGTCGACCGTGTCCCCGTCCTCATCCTCGGCGCCGCCCTCAAGGTTGTAGTACTCGTAGTAGTGGTTGTGCCAGAGCTCGCATTGGTACTCCACCGCCGATTCCTCGACGGACAAACTCTTCTCTACCTCGACCTGGGTCTCGCGCAACTCCTCCTCCCGACGCTCCTCGATCTCCGCCGCCTCCTGCATCTCCAGCTCCCACTCGACGACCTCATGAGGAAGCAGGTGCTCCATGGCCACCACCGCCTTTTCGGACGTGGGTTGCATGCTGGATTCCAGGGTGCCCTAGAATATCTTGGCATGGATGGCCTCGACCCGGGCCAGCGCGACAGCGGCGGCACAGCCGACAGCTCGAGCGCTCTCGGCATTTGTAGCCGCCATCGCAGCAGCAGCTGCAGCCGTCTCGGCTCCTGCAGCTGCCCTGTCGGCTACCGCAGATGCCCTCTCGGCCGAAGCGGACATGCTCAATGCAGATGCGGCGGCACTCTTGGCGTAGATGACCGCGCTCTTGGCACAGGCGGCGACGCTCGGGGGGGGGGGACGCGGCCATCGTACGGGCCTTCACGAAGCGTTTCCATGGCGTCATCTTTGCAAGAAGGGGGTCCAGGAATGGGGATCGGGATTTGTGGATTCGGTGGTTGCCGGCACTGGAGCAGACGAGCCGGCGAAGCTTAAGGAGGAAAACTTAAATAGACCCAGAAATTTTCATCACAAACGATTCCTACAAAACAACTGTGTGTGATGTTGTAGATATTTTTTATTAGCTATGAAAGATGAATTTGGAGTAAAGTGGCAATGGATGGTGTTTTAAATGTACAAGAAAATTTGTAGTACTAATACAACTGCCATGTCAAATTTTGGAAAATTTCAAGGGTCATTTGACCTTTTAAGACATTTAAGTGATTTTCTAGCCATTTAATGACCATAATTGAAATTTGAACTACATGTACATGCAACAGCTAACCATAATGGTTTGAGAAGTCATATTTTGTGTACTTGTGTTCATGTACAAAATTTTTGGCATGTTTGACGAAAGTTTGGACACACACCCCTCACAAACTAGCGTGAAACCTTGGTTGATGTAATGTCATGCCACCAAGATGATGTGGTAATTTTTTTGGCATGTTTGACGAAAGTTTGGACACACACCCCTCACAAACTGGAGCAATTCACTAGAAGGCTCGTGGTTCCAAGAGGAAACAATGCATGTTTGATGAAGAACGGGAGATAGCTTCCTCTTACTGCCTTCAAATTTTTTCTACGTGTAACATGCACTAATACAACTGTCATGTGAAAATTTGGAAAATTTCAAGGGTCCATTGACCTTTTGAAGACATTTAAGTGATTTTCTAGCCATTTAATGACCGTAATTCAAATTAGAACTATATGTACATGCAACAGCTAACCATAACGGTTTGAAAAATCATATTGTGTACTTGTGTGCGAGTTAATTCCATGTGTAGCAAATTAAAAGGATTTTTCAAACATGTTGGTCTCACGGCCTGGACACATGCATGGAGTGCCATGGCATTTTAATTCCAAAAAATAAAAAAATGATCAGAAAAACATGAAAAATTGCTTGATGTAATGTCATGCCACTAAGATGATGTGGTAAAAAAGTTGTCCTGTTTGACGAAAGTTTGGTCACACACCCCGCACAAACCGGAGTAACTCCCTAGAAGACTCGTGGTTCCGAGAGGGAACAATGCATGTTTGATGACGAACGGGAGATAACTTCCTCTTACGGCCTTCAATTTTTTTTCAACGTGTAACATGCACTAATACAACTGTCATGGGAAAATTTGGAAAATTTCAGGGGTCATTTGACCTTTTGAAGACATTTAAGTGATTTTCTAGCCATTTAATGACCGTAATTCAAATTAGAACTACATGTACATGCAACAGCTAATCATAACGGTTTGAAAAATCATATTTGTGTACTTGTGTGTGAGTTAATTCCATGTGTAGTAATTAGAAGGAATTTTCAAACATATTGGTCTCACGGCATGGCCACGTTCATGGAGTGCCATGGCATTTTAATTCCAAAAAATTAAAAAATGATCAGAAAAATATGAAACCTTGATTGATGTAATGTCATGCCACCAAGATGATGTGGTAAAAAAATTGGCCTCTTCGACGAAAGTTTGGACACACACTCCTCACAAACTAGAGCAACTCACTAGAAGGCTCATGGTTCTGAGAGGGGACAATGCATGTTTGATGACGAACGAGAGATAGCTTCCTCTTACGGTATTCAAATTTTTTCTACGTGTAGCGTGCACTAATACAACTGTCATGTGAAAATTTGGAAAATTTCAAGGGTCATTTGACCTTTTGAAGACATTTAAGTGATTTTCTAGCTATTTAATGATCGTAATTCAAATTTGAACTACATCCACATGCAACGGCTAACCATAACGGTTTGAAAAATCATATTTGTGCACATGTGTGCGAGTTAATTCCATGTGCGGTAAATTAGAAGGAATTTTGAAACGTATTGGTCTCATGGCATGGACACATTCATGGAGTGCCATGCATTTTAATTCCAAAAAATTAAAAAATGATCAAAAAAACATGAAACCTTGCTTGATGTAATGTCGTGCCACCAAGATGACGTGGTAAGAAAATTGACCTGTTTGACGAAAGTTTGGACACACACACACACCCTCACAAACCGGAGCAACTCACTAGAAGGCTCGTGGTTCCAAGAGGGAACAATGCATGTTTGATGACAAACGGGAGATAGCTTCCTCTTACGGCCTTCAAAATTTTTCTACGTGTAACATGCACTAATACAACTGTCATGTGAAAATTTGGAAAATTTCAGGGGTCATTTGACCATTTGAAGACATTTGAGTGATTTTCTATCCATTCAATGACCATAATTCAAATTTGAACTACATTTACATGCAACGGCTAACCATAACGGTACGAAAAATCATATTTGTGTACTTGTGTGCGAGTTAATTTCATGTGCAGTAAATTAGAAGGAATGTTCAAACATATTGGTCTCACGGCATGGAAACATGCATGGAGTGCCATGGCATTTTAATTCCAAAAAATTAAAAAATGATAAGAAAAACATGAAACCTTGCTTGCTGTAATGTCATGCCACCAAGTTGATGTGGTAAAACAATTGACCTGTTTGACGAAAGTTTGGACACACACCCCTCACAAACCGGAGCAACTCACTAGAAGGCTCGTGGTTCCAAGAGGGAACAATGCATATTTGATGATGAACGAGAGATAGCTTCCTCTTACGGCCTTCAAAATTTCTGTACGTGTAACGTGCACTAATACAACTGTCCTGTGAAAATTTGGAAAATTTCAGGGGTCATTTGACCTTTTAAGTCATTTAAGTGATCCATTTAATGACCGTAATTCAAATTTGAATTACATCTACATGCAATGGCTAACCATAATGGTTTAAAAATCATATTTGTGTACTTGTGTGCGAGTTAAAAAATCATCACACGATGTAAATATCTGGTGTTAAAAAAATGTAAAATCTGGCAGGACAACCGGCCCCACACGATTAGCACTCTATTTCGTGCCTCGAGGTTTGGAAGGTGAGTGGCGGGCGTTATTAATCAGACACGGTTCTGCATTGGGAACCTGGCGGGGGGATGAACCCTGGGTAGCCTCATCCACACCTTAGCAGATTTCAAGACACCGGGGCTAGCCTAGCTCCTCAGTCCGACTGGTCGCAAGGCCGGCCTCCATGGCCGGCTGAAGCTGACCATCCGCCTCCTAGAAGACGGTGCACCCCAGAAGGCAGCAAGGGCATGGGCCGGCTTCTAGCTGGCGGCCCATCGCCACCTCAAAGTATTCACCCACCCGCTACGACAAGACAGGGCGAGGCAACATTGCCACCTGCCACCCCGGATCCCGGAAGGAACGTGGCGACAGTGCAGACATACCAGGCGGACACCTCTCTCCTGGCACAACACTGTAGCCACGCGGCCCATGACGATGCCTATGTCAGGCAGGGCCATGCCCCCACGACGGCGGTCCGTGTGGCCCGCAGACGGCAGTCCCCACCATCCCGCGTGTATCAGAAGGCGGCAAGGCCTGGGCAGGCGGCCTCAAGGGGAGACCGACTCCTAGCAGGCGGCCGCCCCTCCCCTTGGAGTCTATGCACAATTAACCAGAGGTGACGGGGTGTGGCTACAGTGATCGCCCGCCAGGCGGCGGCACTGTAGCCATGTGCCCCCCGACCAAGCTATCGTCATCAGGGGCAGGGTTACAGTGCAGCCTGGTCCCCCTAGCCTGCAGGCGACGGTCCCTACCTGTCGGCCAGGTTCACGGTAGCCGGCGGGACCCACCAGGTGGTAAGCCTCAGCAGCCGACGAAGAAGCCAGAGCCCAGGGACACTGACGGCCGGGTCCCAGGACCAGTCGGATTACCATTGTAGCCCTAGGGGTAGGCCTATATAAACCCCCAGGGACACCCATGCAAAGGGTTCAGCCCATTTAGATCACACACCCCCATAGCTAAGGAGAAGAGTGCTAGCTGCCTTCTTCCTCCTCTAGCCCAAACAGCTCAAGGAGCAACCTTGTACTTTCTATTGATCATAGTGATGCGGAGACCCTGCAGAGCAGGATTAGGGGTGTTATCTCCACGGAGAGCCTCGAACCTGGGTAAGACCCGGCGTCGTTTGTGGTCTTGCCTACTCCCGCTTCTAGAGCCCGACAATGTTCTATTGACCCCCTACATGATTAGCCACCCATTGGCATATGTCGAGGAAATACTGCGACATTTGGCGCACACCATGGGGCAAGGCGCACTGTTGTCTGATAACCCAAAAGTATAGGGGATCAATTGTAGCCTCTTTCGATAAGTAAGAGTGTCGAACCCAACGAGGAGCTAAAGGTAGAACAAATATTCCCTCTAGTTCTATCGACCACCGATACAACTCTACGCACGCTTAGTGTTCGCTTTACCTAGAACAAGTATGAAACTAGAAGTACTTTGTAGGTGTTGTTGGATAGGTTTGCAAGATAATAAAGAGCACGTAAATAAAAAGTAGGGGCTGTTTAGATAAAGAAGCAATAAAGTAAATATAGCGAGTGTGGAAAAGTGGTGGTAGGAGTTGTGAAATTGTCCCTAAGCAATTGACTACTTTACTAGATCGATAGCAAGTTTTATGTGGGAGAGGCATAAGCTAACATACTTTATCTTCTGGGATCATATGCACTTATGATTGGAACTCTAGCAAGCATCCGCAACTACTAAAGATCATTAAGGTAAAACCCAACCATAGCATTAAAGCATAAGTCCCCTTTATCCCATACGCCACAACCCCCTTACTCGGGTTTATGCTTCTGTCACTCAAGCAACCCACTATAAGCGAATCATGAACATATTGCAACACCCTACAGTGGGAATCCCTCACGCTTGCGCGACATGGAGGGAACAATAGGACAGCAACATAACCATAAGAAAATTAAACCAATCATAGCAATTCACCAATTACCGATAGGACAACGAAAATCTACTCAGACATCATAGGATGTCAACACATCATTGGATAATAATATGAAGCATAAAGCACCATGTTCAAGTAGAGGGTACATCTGGTTGCGGGAGAGTGGACCACTGAATATAGATGGGGGAAGGTGATGGAGATGTTGGTGAAGATGATGGAGGTGTTGGTGTAGATCGCGGTGATGATGATGGCCCCCGGTGGCATTCCGGCGCCACCGGAAGCAAGGGAGAGAGAACCCCCTTCTTCTTCTTCTTCCTTGACCTTATCCCTAGATGGGAGAAGGGTTTCCCCTCTGGTCCATGCTCTCCATGGCGTGGGAGGGGCGAGAGCCCCTCCGAGATTGGATCTCTCTCTCTCTCTCTCTCTCTCTCTGTCTCTCTCTCTCTCTCTCTCTCTCTCTCTCTCTCTATTTCTGCGTTCTCAGATTCTGCCCTTTCACCGTTTCTTATATTCTCGGAGATCTATAACTCCGATTGGGCTGAAATTTTAACACGATTTCTATCCGGATATTAGCTTTCTTGCGGCGAAAGAAGGGCACCAACCACCTTACGAGGTGTCCACGAGGGCCCAGGGCGCGCCTGACCCCCTGGGGGCACCCCCTGCCTCGTGGCCCCCTTGGGCATCATCTCGTGTTGATTCTTCTTCCCAAAAATCACAAATATTCCAAAAAAACTCCGTCAGTTTTTATCCCGTTTGGACTCCGTTTGATATGGGTTTTCCGCGGAACAAAAAACATGCATCAAACAGGAACTGGCACTAGGCACTGGATCAATATGTTAGTCCCAAAAATAGTATAAAAAGTTGCCAAAAGTATATGAAAGTTGTAGAATATTGGCATGGAACAGTACAAAATTATAGATACGACGGAGACGTATCATTGTCCGAAGACACGTTCTTGACGGGAACCCGTTTCCTTCCCCGCGAGCGCAGCCAGCCCAGCTCGCCCGATGGCACTTGCGCCGACGATCTGCGCGATGTGGAGGCCGCTTGCGCCATGAGCTGCCTCGCCGATCTCCTCGGCGACGTCCACCTCACCGACGAGCCTGCCCCCAACATGGATTTGGCCAGCTCTGAGAGCTGCATCATTGACCTCCTCGGCAAGCTCCACATCGCCGATGTGCCCGCCTCCGACCTGGAGTCCGTTGGCTCCACCGATCTGCCCGTCGAGATGGTCATCGACTCCAACGCGGTAGATGTTGATGCCTACCCCGACCATGTAGAGATCATCGACGACCCGCTCCCTCGCGCGGACAACATCACCAGCGCCAGCACCGTCACAGAGGTGCTGGTCATCAATGAGGACGGAGCCTCAGCGAAGCGGACCAGGATCCAATCCTTTCGACCCTGCGAGCCCTTGCCACTCCGGTGGAGGATGGCGCGGACAGTGCAACCCTGGAGGCACACCACCTCTCACTCCTAACAGCACCAAGCAGCTGGCTATTGCGAAGCGCCTCGCTGAGGCCTACTGGCGTGAGGGTTACTGTGCCATAGGCGGCACTCCGGCTGCTGGAGAGCCTAGCCGGCTGGGCGCAGTCCGGCAACGCGGTGCCACCGTCGCCAGCATCTTCGGGGCCAATCACCCTATCTATGCCACGCCCATCGAGAACCTTCTGGCCGCCTAGGCGGCGGCAGAAGAGTTGGACAACCTAGAGGGCGACGAGAACGCCACATGAAGGAGCGCCTTCAGCGGCTCTTTGATGCGGCCGCCATCCAGGAGGAGACCGCCCGCCACGCGGCTGAACACGGTGTGCCAGATGAGACCCGCTTCCATCGCTGAGAGCATGGCGCGACCTCTCGGTCCCCGACAGGCGGTCAAGGCGACGCAGAGCCGGCTGCTAGCCGCAGTCAGCGCACGCACATCTCGATCGAGCGCGACCCTGATGGCCGCCCAAGAGTAGTGGAACGGCGAAACGACTGCCCGCCCCCCCCCACGCAGGGAGAGGCGCGCTTCCCTGCCGCCTGTTGGGCACTCGACTCTCGGAGACCGGATAGGCCACCGCGAGGGAATCAGAGAGAATGATGCCCGCCACCGGATTAACCGACTCGCTAGATCCCTGGCGATAGAAGAAGAAGACGCAGTCGGCCCGCCTTGCTTCGGCCCCCGCATTCGCGATGAGCCCTTTCACAAAGGGTTCTCGCTCCCACGAGATACGCCCAATTAGAACGGCTCCGTGAAGCCGGAAGATTGGTTGGTGGACTACTCCACCACAGTCAACATAGCAAGCGGCAACAGGTGCGTTGCCGTGAAGTATGTTCCGCTTATGCTCCAGGGCACAGCCCGGACATGGCTGAACAGCCTCAAGCCATATAGCGTCAACAGTTGGCTGGACTTCACCGAAGTGTTCATCCGCAACTTCACCAGCACGTACAAGCGGCCTCCCAAGCCTCGCCAGCTCTCCATGTGCGTCCAAGGCCCAACTGAGTCCATATAATGCCCCGAGACCGACGCTCCAGAAGACTTCCAGCTATTCCGAGTTTTGCCGTGTGTTTTATTTGCTTGTTGCATTGCATCATGTCATCTCTTGCATTGCATCATGTCATCATGCCATCATGCCATTTAATTTTAAAATTCATCTAAATAAATTGTATGGATCTTTGATCCATTTAAATCAAGGGAAGGGTGACTTCTCTTTATAACATACCCTCCCAATATTTAGGGAGATATTATAAAAATTATTCCATTTATTTGGAATTAACCATGACACACTTGCAAATGAATCCCATGCCTTTCTATGTAAACCCTTGGCCTCAACTATTCCCATAATTTGTTTCATCACTTTTCCGGAGCTCCACCAAAAATCCGAACATTTTTGGACACTCCTAAATCCTAGTTTCCATTCAAACTCCTTTGGCGCAAGTTAAATAATTTTGGGTTTAACTTTGCCTATTTTGTTGGAACCACTTTTGTTGGGTTGGAAACATTCCATAAGGCCTTACAAAAATATCCCATCATTGTATTCTTCTCCATGGCCTCTTTCTCTTGATTCGTTTTGGTCTCTCTCTATTTTTCTGTAAGGAGTATTTCAAGAGAGAGGGGAGCAGTGCATAGCCAAAGCCCGTTTTAGGCCCACCCGCGGCCTGACCTAGCCGGCCCAAGAGGCCTGCCCGAATTCCTCTTATCCCCACTCGCTCGATCCCCTCGTTCCTCCTCCAGCGCCGCCATCGTCACCCGCTGCCAGCGCCAGGAAGGCTTCGCCCCGATCCCCTCGCGCACCGCCCGCTCCTCCCTTCGCCTCGACCCCTCCACCCGCATCTCTCCCTTGATCCATCTCATCCTCCTCCTCGTTCCCATGCAGCGCCGATCCCCATCTCTCCCCGAGCGCCTTCTCCCCTCGCGCCGCCAGAACCTGCGCCCGAGCCCTGCTCGATCCCCTTCTCCCTCGACGCGCCGTCGCAGAGAGAGAGAGGAGCGCCGCGGCCTCGTGTCGTTCCCCTCTGCCTCCTCCTCGTCGCCGGAGTCCGGTCGCTGCGACCAGGAGCGCCGCCGCCCTCAACCCTCCTCGCCGTCGTCCATGGCCACGCCTGCGCTCACGGCTGCGCCATGGCCACCTCCCTCCGCTGCAGTCGCGCCCTTCGGTCTCTGTGCCTCGCGCCCAGCTCGCCGTTGGCCTCTTGCTCCGGCGCCCGCCTCCCCTACGACCTGGGCGCTCATCCCCGTCTTCCTGGCCTCGTCCGTGCCCCCTAGTTGCCTCTGTCCGCTTCGAGCAGCAGCAGCTCGTCGCTCAGCGCCATGGCCACCCGCGCCCTCAAGCTCCTGCGGCAGCCTCACCTTCCTGCGCCACCTTGCCTCGGTCTTTGACCCCAAGGCCACGACGGCCACTTCTTCCAGCCGCTGCTCGGCCATGCGCCAGCATCCAGCAGCTCGAGCGCACCTCCGGTGACCTCCCTAGGTAGGGCCTTGGCAAGTCCCTTAGATCCCCTTCGATTTGCCAAGACACGGCAACCAGGTACGCCCAAGGACGCCTTCGTGGATTTCGCCAAGTTCACCGGATGCCTAGTACGACTACAGGACCGTCAACACCAAGTACCCCTTCGGAACACCAAGTTCCACTACATTTGCCATGTACATCTACACCAAGACCGGACCGACAAGTACCCCGACAACGTGTGTACCTCTACCGACGACCCCGAACATCTAGGAAAAACATGTACAACTACCGTCGCCGTGTACAACTACTTCCACTACTTCCCACGACGTCCGTGAACCACTACCGTCGCCCAGAAGATGTTGAATTCGTCAAGTACCTCTCCGAGACGAACATGTACAACTACTTCCTCTACGACCGTTACGAGAATGTCTACTTCCTCTACATCGTACCGAACCCGAACCGCTCCGAAACGCACGCTTCAAAGGTATAATTCCGAGATGACGACCGCCCGTGTATGAATGTGTGTTGTATGAGATGCACCTTATGTTTGGACCGTGTCCGAATTGTTCCTTGCACGTTCGCCGCAAGCCATACCACCGTTATGTGGGACACCCGGAATCCGGGATCACCCTACCATCTTGCATGACTCGCTCACGCTCACTTTCTTTTGCACCGGTATCTCCGTCAGCTACCGGAACCGATATGTTGCTGTGGCATCATTTTCGGATATGTTGCCATGGCACCATTTCCGTTGTCATTGCCGTGGCACCTCTTTCGTCCCGTCATGGCGACAAATGCTTCATAACATGCTCATGTCAACATTTTCGTAAAAATTGCATGAAACTTGCATATGTCATCCGCATCATGATAACAACATTAAAATGTTTAAAATTGTTGCTTGCTTTAAATTGCTAAAGGACATATGGGGATTTTCTGGAATTGTTGTTTGTGTTTCCGGCCTCATTTAAACTTGCCTAGATAGGTAGTTTAATTAGGTTTCACCTCTTGACATGTTTAACAACATTTAATATTGTTGTGTTCCTAAACGAGAGAGAACTAAATAATTGTTGTGGTGTTCCGTCAATATGCAACTCGTTGCATATTGAGCTCCACTTAACTTGTAGTGTTGTTTGTGCATATTGCCATGCCATGCCTCATTAAACTGGACATGCATCATACTTGATTGTGCATCATGCCATGATTATGCTTGTGTGTATACCATGTTGTTTGCTTCTTTCCGGTTTGCTTCTCTCGTTAGCTTCGGTTCCGTTCCGGAGTTGTGAGGATTCGTTCGACTACGTTCGTTTGTCTTCTTCATGGACTCGTTCTTCTTCCTATCGGGATTTCAGGCAAGAGGACCATTACCCTCGATATCACTTCTATCTTTGCTTGTTAGTTGTTTCGTTCTATCACTATGCTGTGCTACCTATCACTTGTTTACCATGCCTCCTATATTGCCATGTCAGCCCCTAACCTTTTCATCCTTCCTAGCAAACCATTGCTTGGCTATGTTACCGCTTTGCTCAGCCCCTCTTATAGCATTGTTAGTTGCAGGTGAAGTTGAAGATTTCTCCATGGTGGACAGGATTATGATTGGGATATCACAATATCTCTTATATTATTAATGCATCTATATACTTGGTAAAGGGTGGAATACTCGGCCTTATGCCTGGTGTTTTGTTCCACTCTTGCCGCCCTAGTTTCCGTCATACCGGTGTTATGTTCCCGGATTTTGCGTTCCTTACGCGGTTGGGTGATTTATGGGACCCCCTTGACAGTTCGCTTTGAATAAAACTCCTCCAGCAAGGCCCAACCTTGGTTTTACCATTTGCCTACCTAAGCCTTTTTCCCTTGGGTTCTGCAGACTCAAGGGTCATCTTTATTTTACCCCCCCGGGCCAGTGCTCCTCCGAGTGTTGGTCCGAACTAGAGCCACTTGTAGCGCCACCTCGAGGAAACTTGAGGTCTGGTTTTAGTTGTACGTAGTGTTCATCCGGTGTGCCCTGAGAACGAGATATGTGCAGCTCCTATCGGGATTTGTCGGCACATCGGGCGGCTTTGCTGGTCTTGTTTTACCATTGTCGAAATGTCTTGTAAACCGGGATTCCGAGTCTGATCGGGTCTTCCTGGGAGAAGGAATATCCTTCGTTGACCGTGAGAGCTTGTGATGGGCTAAGTTGGGACACCCCTGCAGGGTTTAAACTTTCGAAAGCCGTGCCTGTGGTTATGTGGCAGATGAGAATTTGTTAATGTCCAATTGTAGATAACTTGACACCATATACGAACTAAAACGCATCAACCGCGTGTGTAGCCGTGATGGTCTCTTTTCGGCGGAGTCCGAGAAGTGAACACGGTTTTGGGTTATGTTTGACGTAAGTAGGAGTTCAGGATCACTTCTTAATCATTGCTAGCTTCACGACTGTTCCATTTGCTCTCTTCTCGCTCTTATTTGCGTATGTTAGCCACCATATTTGCTTAGTGCTTGCTGCAACCCCACCCCATTACCCTTTCCTACCCATAAGCTTAAATAGTCTTGATCTCGCGGGTTTTAAGATTGCTGAGTCCTCGTGACTCACCAGATACTATCACAACAGTTGCAGGTGCCGATGATACCAGTGCAGGTGATGCAACCGAGCTCAGCTGGGAGCTCAACAAAGATCTTAGTTGTTATTATGTTTTGTTTCTTGATGATCAGTAGTGGAGCCCAGTTGGGACGATCAGGGATCTAGCAGTTGGGTTATCTTCTTTTCTTTTGGCTTCGTTCGTAGTCGGACTATATGTGTGTACTCTGAATGATGTATGATTTATTTTATGTTCATTGTGTGAAGTGGCGATTGTAAGCCAACTCCTTATCCCATTCTTGTTCATTACATGGGATTGTGTGAAGATGACCCTTCTTGCGACAAAACCACAATGCGGTTATGCCTCTAAGTCGTGCTTCGACACGTGGGAGATATAACCGCATCGTAGGTGTTACAAGTTGGTAATCAGAGCCATCCCCGACTTAGGAGCCCCCTGCTTGATAGTTTGCTGGCGTTGTTGAGTCTAGAAAAAAATGTTTTGAGTCTTAGGATTATATATATCGGAGAGTAGGATTCTTTTTACTCCTCAGTCCCTTCGTCGCTCTGGTGAGGTCTCCTGACGTAGATGTTTTGTCTTTCCTCTCCTCAAATTTCACTAATTTTTTTAGGATCACGCGGGTACCTTGGAATCGTTCCGATGGTTTTGTGACGAGAACATTGTTCTTGGTGCCTCCTGTCTATTATGTGGCATTGACCCGGGGAGTTGAGCTCCGAGGTGTTGTCGTCATAATTTTATCGTTGCAGTTCTGGAATACCTGAGTTTTGTCGACATCGAAAATCTCTTTTATGCAGTTGTTGGTGAGATAACCTCGACGCCACCCAGTACTGGGGCGGGAGTTCGGGAGTATTGCCATAACTCGTATAACGGATGCTTTTCGAAGGTTGAGGTACACGATTTCCGAAGGTTTTCTTGGTTATGTGTTGACAGATGGATACAGCTTGGATGTAGGGATTGTTAGTTTTGGGTGAGATATATATTGCTTCCCCTGTATCCCCAACACCAGATTGCATAACTAGAAAGTTTCGGGAGTTTTATAGGTGGGAATTCAAGTAGCTCTAGTTTTTTTTCTTTCCGACAGATGCATGATATGAGATTAGGTTCGACGTCTAGTGGTCCGCCTGTCCACGGTCGCTTTTACAGTGGTCTCGTTGTGTCTTAAAGAACCCTTGGCTATGCTGGTTCGGGGACACTTCGTATGTCATGTGCACTGCCTTGTACATGATGGTGATGTACACTCGAGCCCGTGTGGGCCCCACCACGAAAACTTCGGACGAAATCTCTATCATATGTTTGTTCCGGCTTATTCTGCAAGACAAGTCCTTTGTTTTGTTTTATTTGTGGTATTTGAGTTGCTTCGAAGTCAATGGTTGAATCCATACCTTTCATAAACGGTGTTCTCATATTGCTATGTGAATACTAATCCTTCTTGATCATCGAGCTCGTCATGTTAATTCTTTTCCAACCGGTGCGCTTCTCTTTGAGATGATCCCATCATTCTCCCCATCCGCAAGATCATTTCTAAGTTTTCTCAATAGTGTTTGTTTCATCTTGTCCTTTCCCGGAGTTCCAAACTCTCATCATCACGAAGCTTCATCTAAATCACCGCAAGGCTTCACCTTGTGTTTTCAACTTCCCTTTCTTTTTATCATCCTTTTATTACCGGAGTTCTCCATGGAGGCTCTACATGATGGTTCATCAAGGATTTAATTCCTTCTCGAAGTGTTCATCGAGATTCTTTTCAGAGGAGTTCAAGCATTCTTCATCTTGCATTCCAAAGTGCAATTCTCCTACCTTATCTTTTGAGATGGTGTTATATCATTCTTGACAATTTCCATTCTTGTTTCGCGATTCACATGTTGTCAAGAATGAGGTATTTTAAATCCATCAATCTCTTTGTTGGAGTTATCTTGTGTCATATTTCACCTAAAGCCTTCCCTAAGGAATGTTGCTCTTTGTGGTGCTTATCAATGATCCAAGTTTTCTCCTATCCTCTCGGCACAAGCAGTTTTCATCTCTTCGTTGATCTCAAGCAAGCAATTGTTTCTGTTAGTGGCCGGTTGTCACCTCATAATTTTGAGATGTTTTCCATAAGCCCACAACAAGCTTATCCTTTCGTTGTTGATAATCCAACAACTCCATTCTAGCATTTCCAGTAAGCGTGCTCTTTCAAGATCAAGTTTTCCTCCGTTCATTCCATTCCATTTTTTACATTTCTTCCGGAGGCTTTGTGATGTTGCTCTCTTCACTCCTCTTCTCGTATTGAGGATCATGTTCTTTTCGTGCATATCCAATTATCTGAAGTGTTGTGTCACCTCTTCAAGTTCTTTTCATCTTATCAAGTCTTGCATCTCTTTTCAACCGGAGTGTTGTTCGAATTTGATCGTCCTTGTTCCTTGTTTATCTCGTTTCAACCAGAGTGGTTCCAATTCCTTCTTGTCCATTGTACTCGTCATTCATAGCTTTGCAACCTCCAAGGTTCACATGGTGTTCCTTGTTTCTATTTTCTACCGTAGTGCTCTCAATTGTGTTCAACTCCGTTGTGTTCTTTCTTTCAACTTTTCAACCTCTCAAGGTTCTTTGGTTTCACTCATGGGTCGAAGAAGCAACTTAGTATTACCTCCTCTCTTCTTCTTTCGTTTCTCTCTGGTGCCATCCTAGATCTCGGGACGAGATCCTCTTGTAGTGGTGGAGTGTTGTAACGCCCCGCGACCGACGCTCCAGAAGACTTCCAGCTATTCCGAGTTTCGCCGTGGGTTTTATTTGCTTGTTGCATTGCATCATGCCATCATGCCATCATGCCATTTAATTTTAAAACTCATCTAAATAAATTGTATGGATCTTCGATCCATTTAAATTGAGGGAAGGGTGACTTCTCTTTATAACATACCCTCCCAATATTTAGGGAGATATTATAAAAATTATTCCATTTATTTGGAATTAACCATGACACACTTGCAAACGAATCCCATGCCTTTCTATGTAAACCCTTGGCCTCAACTATTCCCATAATTGTTTCATCACTTTTCCGGAGCTCCACCAAAAATCCGAACATTTTTGGAGACTCCTAAATCCTAGTCTCCATTCAAACTCCTTTGCCGCAAGTTAAATAATTTTGGGTTTAACTTCGCCTATTTTGCTGGAACCACTTTTGTTGGGTTGGAAACATTCCATAAAGCCATACAAAAATATCCCATCATTGTATTCTTCTCCATGGCCTCTTTCTCTTGATTCGTTTTGGTCTCTCTCTATTTTTCTGTAAGGAGTATTTCAAGAGAGAGGGGAGCAGTGCATAGCCGAAGCCCGTTTTAGGCCCACCCGCGGCCTGACCTAGCCGGCCCAAGAGGCCTGCCCGAATTCCTCTTATCCCCACTCGCTCGATCCCCTCGTTCCTCCTCCAGCGCCGCCATCCTCGCCCGCTGCCAGCGCCAGGAAGGCTTTGCCCCGATCCCCTCGCGCACCGCCCGCTCCTCCCTTCGCCTCGACCCCTCCACCCGAATCTCTCCCTCGATCCATCTCATCCTCCTCCTCGTTCCCACGCAGCGCCGATCCCCATCTCTCCCCGAGCGCCTTCTCCCCTCGCGCCGCCAGAACCTGCGCCCGAGCCCTGGTCAATCCCCTTCTCCCTCGATGCGCCGTCGCAGAGAGAGAGAGGAGCGCCGCGGCCTCGTCTCGTTCCCCTCTGCCTCCTCCTCGTCGCTGGAGTCCGGTCGTTGTGACCAGGAGCGCCGCCGCCCTCAACCCTCCTCGCCGTCGTCCATGGCCACGCCTGCGCTCACGGCTGCGCCATGGCCGCCTCCCTCCACTGCAGTCGCGCCCTTCGGTCTCTGTGCCTCGCGCCCAGCTCGCCGTTGGCCTCTTGCTCCGGCGCCCGCCTCCCCTGCGACCTGGGCGCTCATCCCCGTCTTCCCGGCCTCGTCCGTGCCCCCTAGTTGCCTCTGTCCGCTTCGAGCAGCAGTAGCTCGTCGCTCAGTGCCATGGCCACCCGCGCCCTCAAGCTCCCGCGGCAGCCTCACCTTCCTGCGCCACCTTGCCTCGGTCTTTGACCCCAAGGCCACGACGGCCACTTCTTCCAGCCCCTGCTCGGCCATGCGCCAGCATCCAGCAGCTCGAGCGCACCTCCGGTGACCTCCCTAGGCAGGGCCTTGGCAAGTCCCTTAGATCCCCTTCGATTTGCCAAGACGCGGCAACCAGGTACGCCCAAGGACGCCTTCGTGGATTTCGCCAAGTTCACCGGATGCCTAGTACGACTACAGGACCGTCAACACCAAGTACCCCTTCGGAACACCAAGTTCCACTACGTTTGCCATGTACATCTACACCAAGACCGGACCGACAAGTACCCCGACAACATGTGTACCTCTACCGACGACCCCGAACATCTACGAAAAACGTGTACAACTACCGTCGCCGTGTACAACTACTTCCACTACTTCCCACGACGTCCGTGAACCACTACCGTCGCCCCGAAGATGTTGGATTCGTCAAGTACCTCTCCGAGACGAACGTGTACAACTACTTCCTCTACGACTGCTACGAGAACGTCTATTTCCTCTACATCGTACCGAACCCGAACCGCTCTGAAACGCACGCTTCAAAGGTATAATCCCGAGATGACGACCGCCCGTGTATGAATGTGTATTGTATGAGATGCACCCTATGTTTGGACCGTGTCCGAATTGTTCCTTGCACGTTCGCCGCAAGCCATGCCACCGTTATGTGGGACACCCGGAATCCGGGATCACCCCACCATCTTGCATGACTCGCTCACGCTCACTTCCATTTGCACCGGTATCTCCGTGAGCTACCGGAACCGATATGTTGCTGTGGCATCATTTTCGGATATGTTGCCGTGGCACCATTTCCGTTGTCATTGTCGTGGCACCCCTTTCGTCCCGCCATGGCGACAAATGCTTCATAACATGCTCATGTCAACATTTTCGTAAAAATTGCATGAAACTTGCATATGTCATCCGCATCATGATAACAACATTAAAATGTTTAAAATTGTTGCTTGCTTTAAATTGCTAAAGGACATATGGGGTTTTTCCAGAATTGTTGTTTGTGTTTCCGGCCTCATTTAAACTTGCCTAGATAGGTAGTTTAATTAGGTTTCACCTCTTGACATGTTTAACAACATTTAATATTGTTGTGTTCCTAAACGGGAGAGAACTAAATAATTGTTGTGGTGTTCCGTCAATATGCAACTCGTTGCATATTGAGCTCCACTTAACTTGTAGTGTTGTTTGTGCATATTGCCATGCCATGCCTCATTAAACCGGACATGCATCATACTTGATTGTGCATCATGCCATGATTATGCTTGTGTGTTTACCATGTTGTTTGCTTCTTTCTGGTTTGCTTCTCTCGTTAGCTTCGGTTCCGTTCCGGAGTTGTGAGGATTCGTTCGACTACGTTCGTTTGTCTTCTTCATGGACTCGTTCTTCTTCCTATCGGGATTTCAGGCAAGAGGACCATTACCCTTGATATCACTTCTATCTTTGCTTGCTAGTTGCTTCGTTCTATCGCTATGCTGCGCTACCTATCACTTGTTTACCATGCCTCCTATATTGCCATGTTAGCCCCTAACCTTTTCATCCTTCCTAGCAAACCATTGCTTGGCTATGTTACCGCTTTGCTCAGCACCTCTTATAGCATTGTTAGTTGCAGGTGAAGTTGAAGATTTCTCCATGGTGGACAGGATTATGATTGGGCTATCACAATATCTCTTATATTATTAATGCATCTATATACTTGGTAAAGGGTGGAAGACTTGTTCCACTCTTGCCGCCCTAGTTTCCGTCACACCGGTGTTATGTTCCCGGATTTTGCGTTCCTTACGCGGTTGGGTGATTTATGGGACCCCCTTGACGGTTCGCTTTGAATAAAACTCCTCCAGCAAGGCCCAACCTTGGTTTTACCATTTGCCTACCTAAGCCTTTTCCCTTGGGTTCTGCAGACTCAAGGGTCATCTTTATTTTACCCCCCCCCGGGCCAGTGCTCCTCCGAGTGTTGGTCCGAACTAGAGCCACTTGTAGCGCCACCTCGAGGAAACTTGAGGTCTGGTTTTAGTTGTACGTAGTGTTCATCCGGTGTGCCCTGAGAACGAGATATGTGCAGCTCCTATCGGGATTTGTCGGCACATCGGGCGGCTTTGCTGGTCTTGTTTTACCATTGTCGAAATGTCTTGTAAACCGGGATTCCGAGTCTGATCGGGTCTTCCTGGGAGAAGGAATATCCTTCGTTGACCGTGAGAGCTTGTGATAGGCTAAGTTGGGACACCCCTGTAGGGTTTAAACTTTCGAAAGCCGTGCCCACAGTTATGTGGCAGATGGGAATTTGTTAATGTCCGGTTGTAGATAACTTGACACCAGATACGAATTAAAACGCATCAACCGCGTGTGTAGCCGTGATGGTCTCTTTTCGGCGGAGTCCGGGAAGTGAACACGGTTTTGGGTTATGTTTGACGTAAGTAGGAGTTCAGGATCACTTCTTGATCATTGCTAGCTTCACGACCGTTCCATTTGCTCTCTTCTCGCTCTTATTTGCGTATGTTAGCCACCATATTTGCTTAGTGCTTGCTGCAACTCCACCCCATTACCCTTTCCTACCCATAAGCTTAAATAGTCTTGATCTCGCGGGTTTTGAGATTGCTGAGTCCTCGTGACTCACCAGATACTATCACAACAGTTGCAGGTGTCGATGATACCAGTGCAGGTGATGCAACCGAGCTCAGCTAGGAGCTCAACGAAGATCTTAGTTGTTATTATATTTTGTTTCTTGATGATCAGTAGTGGAGCCCAGTTGGGACGATCGGGGATCTAGCAGTTGGGTTATCTTCTTTTCTTTTGGTTTCGTCCGTAGTCGGACTATATGTGTGTACTTTGAATGATGTATGATTTATTTTATGTTCCTTGTGTGAAGTGGCGATTGTAAGCCAACTCCTTATCCCATTCTTGTTCATTACATGGGATTGTGTGAAGATGACCCTTCTTGCGACAAAACCACAATGCGGTTATGCCTCTAAGTCGTGCTTCGACACATGGGAGATATAGCCGCATCGTGGGTGTTACAGTCCACCCGCGATTACTTAACACGATGGGGCGAGCTATGGAACTCCTGCGAAGGGGTGCACGAGGTGCAGGCCATAGAGTACTTCATGGCTGGGTGGCAAGAGGGCACCTTGCTCAAGCACAAGCTCCTCTGCGACGAGCCAGCAACCCTTGACGATCTATTGATCATAGCGAACAAGTACGCCACGGCCGACTCCTCCATGAAGTCGGAGCTCCGGGTGGACGCGACCAGGAAGGTGCTCCCTCCGACTTCCCAAACGCCAGCTGGTGACGCCAATTGGCGTCAGCAGAATGACAACAAGCGCAAGGCCCAGTAGCCGGCCGGTGGCAGCAGTCAAAGGTCAGCAGCCGACTGGTCAGCCCAACACCAAGCGACAGAAAACTGGCAAGGGAACATAGCTGCTCGCTCTCTCCTTTGAGCAAGCCCTTGACGCCCCATGCAAGTTCCATAGTGACGCGAAGCCGTCCAACCACATCAGTTGGAAGTGCAACTGGCTAGCTCGGATCACCAAGGGTGAGACCTCCCGCCTCCCCTGCCAGCCGGCCCTCCAGCTCCAGCCGCTCAGCAACCGGCAGCCCGACTAGTCGGCGCCATTCAAGACGAGTTCCCTAAAGATCATGCCGCTTATGTCGTCTTCACGAGCCAAGCCAGCAATAGGCACAGCAGGCGGCAACAACACAGAGAGGTCAATGCTGTTAGTACAGAAGCTCCCACCCGCATTCACAGGTCCGAGAAGCCCATAACTTGGAGCCAAGCTGACCACCCGACTGTGATGCCCAGGTCGGGCTCATACGCCCTGGTGCTCGAAGCAACCTTTGTAACAGAGAGGCAGAACTGCCGTTTCAGCAGAGTGCTGATAGATGGTGGCAGCGGCATCAATATCCTGTACAGAGAGACCATGGACCGACTGGGCATCAAGGCCAAGCAACTTCAGCCAAGCTGGACTGTTTTTCATGGCATAGTCCCAGGCCTGTCCTGTTCCCCAATCGGCAAGATAAAGATTGACGTCCTCTTCGGCGACAGAGATCACTTCCGCCGCGAGCCAATCTGGTTTGAGGTGGTTGACCTGGAAAGCCCCTATCACACGCTCTTCGGCCGCCCTGCGCTGGCCAAGTTCATGATGGTCCCTCACTATGCATACTTGAAGGCCAAGATGCCAGGCCTCAAGGGCATCATTACCGTTGCTGGAGATTACAAGAAGTCACAAGACTGTGCGGCTGCTAGCAGCTGGCTGGCCGAGTCCCTCGTCATAGCTCAAGAAAGACGGCTCCTCGATCGGATGGTAGCAATGGCCAGCAAGAAGCCGGCCATGCCGACTAACCCCAAGGAAGCTGAAGCAGGGGCCTCATTCCAGCCGGCCAAAGAGACCAAGCAGACTCCCTTGGACCCAGAGCACCCGGAAAGGTTTGCTTTTGTGGGCACTGGCCTCAACAGCAAATAGGAAGGCAAGCTTGTCGATTTCCTCCGTGAGAATCAAGACATCTTTGCATGGTCCCCCAAAGACATGCTGGGTGTCCCAACGGATCTCGTCGAGCACAAACTTCATGTAAGGTCAGATGCCAAGCCGGTCAAGCAACCCCTCCGCCGCCTGTCGGAAGAAAAGAGAAGGATTGTTGGAGAAGAAGTCGCCCGACTGCTAGCAGCCGGATTCATTATGGAAGTGTTCCACCCAGACTGGCTTGCCAACCCGGTCCTTGTGTTGAAGAAGAACAACAAGTGGCGCATGTGCATTGATTACACCAGTCTCAACAAAGCCTACCCCAAAGATCCATTTGCTCTGCCGTGAATAGACCAAGTGATCGACTCCACAGCCGGATGCAAGCTATTGTCTTTCCTTGATGCCTATTCCTGCTACCACTAGATCAAGCTGGATCCGGTGATCGACTAAAGACAGCCTTCATCACGCCATTCAGCGCATTCTGCTACATCACCATGATGTTCGGCTTGAGGAATGCCGGCGCCACCTTCCAACGCTGTATGCAGAAGTGCTTGCTCAAGCAACTTGGATGCAATGCCCACGTTTACGTAGACGACATTGTGGTGAAGATGGAAAAGCGTGGCACCCTGATGGAAGACCTGAAGGAGACCTTTGAAAATCTGCGCCGCTTCAACATCAAGCTCAACCCGGAGAAATGTGTCTTCGGTGTGCCAGCCGGCCAGCTCCTGGGCTTCCTTGTCTCCAAACACGGCATCGAGTGCAATCCTATAAAGATCAAGGCCATCAAGAGGATGGAGAAACCACCAAGGTGCGTGATGTGCAGAAGTTCAATGGGTTCCTGGCATCACTCGGCCGTTTCATCAGTCGGCTGGGCGAAAAGGCAATCCCTTTGTACCACCTCATGAAGAAAACCAGTTGCTTCGAGTGGAACGACCAGGCGGGCGCCGCCTTCCTCCAGCTCAAGCGCATGATATCAATGCCGCCTATCCTGGCGGTTCCGGATGCTAAAGAGCCCATGCTCATTTACATTGCTGCCACCAACAGAGTTATCAGCACGGTGATCGTTGTCGAGCGTCCAGAAGCCGGCAAGGCATAGTCGGTACAGAGGCCAGTGTATTACCTAAGCGAGGTCCTGTCGGCCTCCAAGTATAATTACCCCCACTACCACAAGATGTGCTATGGCGTGTACTTTGCCGCCAAGAAGCTGAAGCAATACTTTCAAGAGCACTCCATCACGGTCGTCTGCACTGCTCCCCTTGCCGAGATCATAGGCAACAAAGATGCCTCAGGCCGGGTGTCCAAGTGGGCCATCAAGCTGGCTCCTCACAGCATCTTCTACCAACCCCGCACCGCCATCAAGTCCCAAGAACTGGCTGACTTCCTTGTCGACTAGGCCGAGTCCCAGTACCTGTTGCCAACTCCGGACTATACGCATTAGCGGATGTACATTGACAGCTCAAAGATGCACACTGGTCTGGGAGCCAGCATCGTTCTCACCTCTCCCAAAGGCGACAAGCTGAAGTACATGCTGCAAATCCACTTCGCCGCCTCCAACAACGTAGCCGAGTATGAAGCGCTCATCCTCGGGCTCCGACTGGCCAAAGAAATTCACATTCGCCGCATCCTCTGCTACGGTGACTCGGAGTTGGTGGTCCAGCAGTCGTCCGGCGACTGGGACGCAAAGGATGCCAACATGGCAAGCTACCGCTTCCTCGTCCAGCAGATGAGCGGCCATTTCGATGGGTGCGAGTTCATCCACGTGCCACAGGCCGACAACGACGCAGCAGATGCTCTCGCCAGCATTGGCTCCACCCGACAAGCTATACCATCCGGCGTCTCCCTCGAGTGCCTTTGCAAACCTTCCATCAAGCCTTCACTAGAGTCCGACTCCATCTTCATGCCGACAGTCCCAGAAGCAGCCAGATCCGGCTTGGGGACTTCAGCGACCGGCTCGGGGACTTTACCAAGTGGCCTAGGGCCTGCAGCACGAGCACCCGTCCCAGCACTCCTAGCAGGCTGCCCGAGGGCTGCTATATTCAGCGAAGGGACTTCATCAGCACCATCCTAAGTGGCTGGCTCCAGCCTGCCGCCCCCCAACCCGCCCCCCTCGTACTAGTCGCGGTGTTCATAGTGGTAGCAGCCCCATCTTTGGCGCATCCCATCCGCGACTATTTGGTTAGCCGCGTGCTGCCAACTGACCAGGTGCTAGCTAGACAGATCCAGCGCAGAGTAGGCTCCTACACCATTGTCAATCAAGAGCTTGCAAGGCGGAGTGTGACTGGCGTCGACCAACGTTGTGTAGAACCAGATAAAGGCATGGAGATCCTCAAAGATATACATCAAGGCGAATGTGGACACCATGCTGTCCAGGTCCCTTGTGGCCAAAGCTTTCCGCCATGGATTCTTCTGGTCGAATGCTTTGGACGATGCGAAAGAGTTAGTCAAGAAGTGCAGGGGGTACCAGGTGCTTAACGCCAAGCAACACCTGCCGGCCTCCGCCCTCAAGACCATCCCCATCACCTGGCCCTTTGTCGTGTGGGGGTTGGATATGGTAGGCCCGTTCAAGACGGCACGCGGCGGCATGACCCATCTGCTGGTTGCCATGGATAAGTTCACAAAGTGGATAGAAGCGAAGCCAATCAAGAAGCTGAATGGACGGACTGCTGTCACATTCATCGCCGACATCACTGTCAGATATGGCGTTCCCCATAGCATCGTCACCGACAACGACACCAACTTTGCCAAGGGTGCCTTGGCCCGTTTCTGCGCAAGGCAGGGCATCCGACTAGACTTAGCGTCCGTTTCCCATCCACAGTCAAATGGACAGGTGGAGCGAGCAAACGGCCTCATCTTGTCCGGCTTCAAACCCCGCATGGTCGAGCCGCTAGAGCGATCGGCCGGCTGCTGGATCGACGAGCTGCCGGCCATCCTCTGGAGTCTTTGAACCACGCCAAATAGATAAACCGGCTTCACGCCCTTCTTCCTCGTGTACGGTTCCGAGGTGATCATCCCCACAAATATCAAGTTCGACTCGCCTCGGGTTATCATGTACACAGAGGCGGAGGCCAAAGAGGTGCGAGAAGACGGCGTCGATCCGCTAGAAGAGGCCCGACTGCTGGCATGCAGGCGGTCCGCCATCTACCAGCAGAGCCTGCACCGCTACCACAACAAGAAGGTCAGGCTGCATTCTTTCTGTGAGGGTGACCTTGTGCTCCGCCTGGTCCAGCGATCAGCTGGACAACACAAGCTCGCGGCACCTTGGGATGGCCCCTTCATCCCCAGCAAGGCCCTGGGCAACGATTCGTACTACCTCATTGATGCCCAGAAGCCTAGGGCGTGCAAGAGATGCACAGCCGGCAAAGAGACGGAGTGGCCATGGAACGCAAATCTGCTCCGCCCGTTTTTCAGTTGATTCGAGCGTATGTACCACACCAACTTTTGTATTAAGTAAAAGACTTCAGGTCCCCCGAGGTGCACTCGGGGGCTACCTTTTTATCTATCTATGAGCTAAGCTTATTCCATGACTTGAGTTTTTCTATTCCTGCCCCATCTGGGTTCCAGTCAGCCGGCACGGGGGCTCGCCGCCTTGGCCTAAGTTCGCACCAGCCGGAGCCGACTAGTAGTGTGCCGACACTGAAAGCCCTCTCTCCGCCATAAGTCACGGCTTGCAGCGCGGCTGTCCGACTGGCGGGAGCTAAAGGCCAGAACAGTCGCTCACACGAAATTCGACTAAGGAAGAACGCTAGCTTAGGCCCAGTCGCCCCCCGCCTCCCTTGTCCGGCTGCTCAGCAGCCGGCAGGCAGGCTTCTCGCTCGATCAAGCTACACTCTACGCGGCCCAAGTAACTTGCCTGTTCCGAAGAACGTCCAAGTCCCTAACCCAGCCACAGACCACAAAGTGGCTGTCCGGCTGGCAGGGAGGCGACCAAGGAAATGCGGCACATAAGAAAGCCAAAGAGAGCAAAGCAAAAATCAAACAAGAATTTAAACTTATGTACATTGCAAAAGGATCGAGGCCAGCATCCATGAAGTTTAAGTTACACCCCCACTAGGTGGAGTTGCGCGCACTTAACAAAATTGTTCAAAGAAACTACAACACAGGACAAGACAAGATAAATGTGGCTGCGTAGGCCAGAGGAGCAGCAGGCGGGTCCGAGGCGTCAGCGGAGGTGGCGGCGCCGGATGGTGGAGCGGTCAGCTGGTTGGTCTCGGCTTGGTCGGCATCAGCGGCAGTCGGCGTGACCACCCACGGCTCGCTGGTCGAAGCCTAATCAGGCTGAGGCTGGCAGCCCGCTCCGTCCTCTGGCGCATCATCCTCGTCTTCCTCAAACTCATGATCGTCATTGCCCTCATTGCTGGAGGCGATTTCCTCCGCCGAGTCCTCCTCGCGCGTTGGGTCCAACCCAAACCAGCTCAGCGTCACCACATTGCCGTCAGCATCCAAGTCGGGGACGAAGACGACAGTGTTGGTGTAGTCGGTGAGCGCCACCGCATGCCGGGTGAGCTCAGGGCCCACCTCCACCAGCTCGTCTGTGGCCTCCAGCCGGAAGGTGTCCAGTTGGGTCAAGTCCAAGTTGGGATACCACGCCTTAGCAAACTCCAGGGCTGTCCAAGCACCCGCCCGAGCCGCGGCGCCCTTCCACGCCTCGAAGCAGCCGACTGCGGCCTCCATCCACTCGGTGGTCCGGCCAGGGGTGCGTGGGATATGGAAACTTAGCTAGAGGGCGGCCAGCACCAGAGCACCAGCACGTTGCAGACGGCGAAGCATCCGATGGGCCGGCTGCAGGTGAGTCTTGACGGCCAGGAGCTGCTCGCCGAGATTCCAGGGCGCGTTGGGTGCAATGTCCACGCTCGCCGCCCTTCGCATCGCGCGCTGCGTCTCGATGGCCTGGGTGACAGCGACGGAGTAGCCCGAGAAGTACTCTAAGAAGGAAAAAGATCAAAAAAAATGAAAAAACAAAAGCCGGCTCTCGTAGCAGTCGACAGCCACTCAAGAAGAAGAGAACAACTTACCGTCAATCAAGTCCTCGATCTCCCCGTAGCCGGCGTTCAGGAACTCCTCCTTCTCGTCCCAGTCCGAGCGCTGAGTCTCAAACTCGGCCTTGAGGAGGTCCTCACCGTCCTTCAGCTTCTGGAGCTCCACCTTGTGCCACTCCGCCTGGTCCGCCAGCACCTTGGCCAGGCGCTCGCACTCTTGCGCCACGTGCTGAGCTCCAGCTCCTTGGTGCGGAGTTCAGTCTTGACTTCACCCAAGTGCTGCTGCAGTGCTGCAGCCGCCTCAGCAAAGATAAAAAATAATACATCAGCATCAAGAAAAAGAAAGTAGTTGTCGGATGATCCGGCCCGACTGCTCAGCAGTTGGCCTGAATCTTGGGGGCTACACCCAACAGGTGTGCTGACGTGCCCCCGTGAGAAGAAAGGCAGAACGCTTACTTCGGCTCTCGTTCAAGTCACTAGTCCGCTTGGCCAACTCCTTGACGTGGGAGTTGTAAGCGGCTGCGCGGAGGTTGTGGTAGTCCTGCAACAAGGACAAAAAAAGAAAAGAAAAAACAAGATTAGCACTCGGAACTCACCTTAAAGTTCCGAGCCGCCTGCTCAGCAGCCGGCCCAGAACTTTGGGGCTACACCCAGTGGGTGCGCTGGGGCGCCCCCACGGAAGATTGCGAGAAGATAAAGACGAAAACCAAGCACGTACCCGAACGACCGCTCGCGATGCCAGGAACTCCTGCATGCACTTCTGGAGGGCGGCGCCTTGGGCGCCAAGCTAGGTCTGGACATCCCGCACCGACACGTTCAGGACGCCGCTGAGGGAGTCCTGGATTAGGGGGTATCCGGACAGCCGGACTATATACTTTGGCCGGATTGTTGGACTATGAAGATATAAGACTCAAGACTTTGTCCCGTGTCCGGATGGGACTCTCCTTTGCGTGGAAGACAAGCTTGGCGATTCGGATATTATGTTTCCTTCCTTGTAACCGACTCCATGTAAACCCTAGCCCTCTCCGGTGTCTTTATAAACCGGACAGTTCGGTCCATATGAGGACGATCACAACATTCATAATCATCATAGGCTAGCTTCTAGGGTTTAGCCTCTACAATCTCGTGGTAGATCAACTCTTGTAACACCCATATCATCAATATCAATCAAGCAGGAAGTAGGGTTTTACCTCCATCGAGAGGGCCCGAACCTGGGTAAACATTGTGTCCCTTGCCTCCTGTTACCATTGGCCTTAGACGCACAGATCGGGACCCCCTACCCGAGATCCGCCGGTTTTGACACCGACATTAGTGCTTTCATTGAGAGTTCCTCTGTGTTGTCGCTACAAGGCTCGATGGCTCCTCCAATCATCAACAACGCTGCCCAGGGTGAGACTTTCTCCCCCGGATAGATCTTCATGTTTGGTGGCTTTGCACTGCGAGCCAATTCGCTTGGCCATCTGGAGGAGATCGACAGCTACGCCCCTGGCCATCAGTTCAGATTCGGAAACCTAAACTACACGGCCGACATCCGCGGAGACTTGATCTTCAACGGATTCGGGCCTACGCCAAGAGCGCTGGACAGTCACGATGTGCACGACTTAGACCTGCTGTCGGACAGTGCTCGGGATATCGCCCCTGCAGGAGTCTCGGACCTAAATTTGGGGCAGATGGCGCCGCCCAAGGACGAGTGGATGGACCCCGCTCCGGAGGCTGCGCACCCATCGGCGGTAGAGCCGAACACAGACTTCACCCCCAAGGAAGCCTGTAACGCCGGACCCCAGACTCGTATCCGGTTGTAGGTTCCAGCCCGTGCACTCCCGAGCCCGCCGAACCTGGGTGGGCTCCGGTAATGGAGTTCGCCGTTGCGGATATCTTCCAACACTCGCCCTTTGGCAACATGCTAAACTCATTAAAGTCTCTCTCATTGTCAAGAGACTCTTGGCCGAACTATATCCGGCTGAAGCGAGAAGCTGGCGACGAGAGAATTGGTTGCCGACCCACCACCCACTTCATAGCCACTATCGACGACGTAACGGATATGCTCGAATTCGACTCTGACGACACCGACAGTATGGACGTCGGCGCAGGGGACGATTCAGAACCACCACTCACAGAGCGCTGGACTACAACTTCATCATACGACATATACATGGTGGATACGCCCAAGAAGGACGACGGCGACAAACCGGAGGATAAAACCCCGGACAAAAGCCAAAACAACGCCGTAGGCACTGCTCCAAGTCCAGCAACAGTAAAAATAGCAATAATAGCGCTAGAAAGATCGACACCACTATCAACTCGGAAGGCAATAATGACCATATGGACCCAGCAATGGAGCAGGATGAACCAGGTCACGCCGAACACAGCTCGGAGCAGACGCCCGGTCACAACGATCCCGAGGAACGAACTAATCAAACCGCCCCGAGACAAGAGCACTGTCCGGATGATGATGCATTCACCATCCCGGAGACACGCTTGGAACGAGACAACCTCCACAGAAAGCTTATGGCCACTGTGAGAAGTCTAAAGAAGCAGAAGCAAAAGCTTAAAGCCGCACAGGACACGCTCAATCATAGATGGAATAAAGTACTAGACACTAAAGAAAAGTACGGCGACGATCGCCAAACAAAGAGCTATCCAAAGCGCAAGCTGCTACCAGAGTTCGACGATGAGGCTGTTCCACCGAAGAACAATACGGCCAATAGGCCAAACAAACCACCTCAAAGCAATGGAGCAGCTATCGACGACGGACACGATTTACGTGAGCTCCCTGATAAGAAGGCTGGTGCAACCAGGTCCATCTATGGATCTAGAGGACGCGCCCCAGCACAGGACCATGGTAACCAAAATGATCAGACTGATCGGATACCAGTTTGGAATCAATTTTGGACACATCAGTAGCCGACGACACGCCATAGCACGTCCAAAAACAGGAGGGCTGCTCACCCTCTGTGCTTCACCGAAGAGGTACTGGACCATGAATTTCCACAAGGTTTCAAACCTGTGAACATAGAGGCATACGACGGAATGACAGACCCCAGGGTCTGGATCGAGGATTTTATCCTGCATATCCACATGGCTCGTGGGGACGACCTCCACGCCATCAAGTATCTCCCCCTCAAGTTGAAAGGACCAACTCGGCACTGGTTGAAAAGCCTCCCCGAAAATTCAATCGGAAGTTGGAAGGAACTTGAGGACGCTTTTAGGGCAAATTTTCAAGGGACCTATGTCCGACCCACGGATGCGGATGATTTAAGTCACATAATTCAACAGCCCGGAGAGTCCGCCCGCAAACTTTGGAACATATTCCTCACTAAGAAGAATCAAATTGTCGACTGTCCGGACGCTGAAGCCCTAGCGGCCTTCAAGCACAGTATCCGGGACGAATGGCTCGCCAGACACCTCGGCCAAGAAAAGCCGAGGACAATGGCAGCCCTAACTAGCCTTATGACTCGCTTTTGTGCGGGTGAAGACAACTGGTTGGCCCATAGAGGCACCAGCGACCCAAGTACATCCGAAATTAGGGATGGAAACGAGAAGCCACGGCACGATAAAAACAAACGTCAAAACAAGGAAGTAAGTCTGGACAACACAACGGTCAACGCCAGATTAAGGGGCTCTCGACCCGGTCAACAAAAGAAGGCACTTAAAGGAAGCAACGAAGGACCGTCCGGCCTGAACAAAGTCCTGGACAGTCTGTGCCAAATTCACGGCACCCCAGAAAAACCTGCGAACCACATTCACAGAGAAGGGTCTTCAAGCAGGCCGGCAAATTAAATGCCGAACACAAGGGAAGGGAAACACGAAGTGAAGACGAGGATGAGCCTCGCCAGCCAAACACTGGGGGACAGAAAAATTCCCACCAGAGGTAAAAACAGTAAACATGATCCATGCAACTCACTTATCGACGAGAAGGCGCGAACGCGCGCTTAGAAATGCATGCGCTATAGAGCCCGTTGCACCCAAACTCAACCACTGGCCGGCCTGCCCGATCACCTTCGATCACAGGGACTACCCGACCAGTATGCGGCACGGAGGATCAGCTGCCTTAGTGCTCGACCCAATAATCGACGGATACCATCTTACTCACATCCTCATGGACGGCGGTAGTAGTCTTAATCTAATATGCCAGGACACTATCCGCAGGATGGGGATAGACCCATCCAGAATCAACCACAGTAACACCACCTTTGAAGGGGTGATACCAGGCGTTGAAGCACACTGCAGGGGCTCCCTCGTACTAGAGGTTATCTTTGGCTCCCCAGGCAACTTCAGAAGGGAAAAACTACTCTTCGCCATCGCCTCCTTCCAATGTGGTTATCAAGCATTTCTTGGGAGAACAGCCTTTGCCTGCTTCAAGGTAGTACCGCACTATGCCTACCTTAAACTAAAGATGCCCGGTCCACGTGGCGTCATCACCGTTAACGGAAGTACAGAGCGTTCCCTACGCACGGAGGAATACGCGACGGCTCCAGCAGCCGGACTCTAAGCGACCTCTAATACCAGAAAGCATGATTGGTCATCAAGACCACGGACACGGTTAGACGAGTCCGGCAGCCCAGATCAACCTGATCCGGGCGCCACACATGTAATCCCATAGAGGACACCAGGGGCTATAGATAAATAATAAAGCCCAATTCTAGGCCTAATCTTATTAGCAGGCCAATGTCTAACACTTCTACTATCCGTTAGTGATAGCTAACTTTTCGCACGCTTATGTCATACTCTTCTCCGTGAGTTTTTCTTTTTACAGACACCATTCGTGTGACACCCACCCAGGCCATGGCACAACTGAGACAAAGGCACAGACGTGCAGCAGGGCCCTTCTCAAAGGTTTCTCTTTAGATTAAGCCCCTGTGTAAACCTTCTTTATTGTCTCTTGTTGCTTACATATGCCATGGGCACTACACCCATAGAGGATATTGTCGTTATTGGCATTTCGCCACGACAGACTAATGCACGTACCTGGGAATATAGGGTTCATAATAAGGGGCGTTACTCAGCCCAGTAAAAGTCCGAATACCTTCGGGAGTGTTCGGCGTAGCGAGTTTGGCCTTATATGCATCAGCTCTGAATCATGTCTTTGGTCAAATGTTGGGTTTGCCCGGCTCCTGGGTTCGCTGCCTTACGTTCCGTTTTTATCGGCTAAGGCGGCCAAAGGAGAACTACCGCGATTGTGCCCTGGTTATTCCGGATGAGCACCTCAGTAGAGAAAGACGAAAACTGACTGTCATGATATAGCGAGAGACTGTTCAACCACTCAAAGACCTATCAAAATCTTTACGATTCCTCCGCATTAATGAAGGACCGTTTCCCGGTCATGTACACACGTGCCCGTATTTGGATGCATGCAAAGGTACCAGGGGCTACATGTAGCCCCACCGTCAAACTCCTATGACTAAGTGAAAGTGTTACAGCTATATAGTCCGGTTGCCTAGTTTGACGTGCGATCACCTCCTTAATGGACCAAGATGTTGGATCAAGTGTGATTACGCATACTTTTCGCGAACACCCCCGCATTGTGTGCGTGGGGGCTGAAGCCAACGACTGCTAACTTTCAGATTACACATATACATAAAGACGGCCACACGTGAGGCACAACAATACTTTCGAGCACAAAGTATAAATATCTGCTCCACAATTAAAATAACATTGTTTTTACAACGATAAGATTTGTCACTCGAACATGACATTCTTCGAGCAGTGAGCCTCTATTAAGCGAGCGCCTTCTACTACCTGATCCAAGTAGTGCTCGGACAGATCTTGGCCGCCCACCGGATTCTGGGTCGCAATGATGGTGGCCTCCATATCTGTCCAATATGCTTTAATGCGGGCAAGGGCCATCTGTGCACCCTCTATGCACGCCGACCTCTTCACGGCATCAATCCATGATACGGCACCAAGGAATTGTTGCACTAAACCAAAGTAACTGTCCGGCTTGGGCCCTTTTGGCCGTAGATGGTCTATCACAGACCGCATTGCAAGTCCGGACAGCCTGTGGAGCTCGGCCACAACAGCCATTTTCTCACTCAAAGGCAATGTACGCGTTGGAGCATTAAACTGCGACCAGAACAACTTTTCCACTTCATCACCTTTTTGATCCTCAAAAAACTTGACCGCATCAGCCACACTCTTCGCCAAATCCGCATAGGTGTCCGCGGGACTCCAGCGTCGATCAAGAGGAGCGTACTTCGGATCCAAAAACTTCAGCCGCAACAAATAGGGGTTTCCAGCCGCGATCTCTCTAGCCTGTCGAAGCTCCTCTTGTGCATCCCTAATGTCGGAACGCGTCTCCTTAGCCGCATCAAGAGCCTTCTTCAGGTCAGCCTTATTTTCCTGGTTTTCTTTTTCAAGCAACTCATACCGGTTGGCGGCATTTTCTAGCTCCACAGCCATTTCGGCTATTTTGTCTTCGCTCCGGTGATGAGCAGCCTGTTCGGCTCTCAATTCTTCAGCCACCTTTAGGGCAGCCGCATTGCTCACTCGGGCCTGTTCCTTGGCCAGGGCAAGTTCCGCCCTCAGGGCTTCCATGGCAGCAGCACCATCTGCAGTCCAAACATATAACATTAGCATTATGCTCCTCTCAGTTTTTCCTACATAAATATATAATAAGGAAAGCAGAACACATACCTTGTGACTCGTTCATCCGCTTGTTCATCAGCGTGATATCGGCATCAATAACTCCAATCTGCCTCCTTAGTTCGGCAACTTCAATGGATTGTTTGGCTGCCGGATCCTTAGACACCTGCGCATAAATACAGCGCGAACATTACTTTCAGAATATGATCCCCTGTTTGCCGCCTAAGGCGGACAACCAGAGTCTCAGGGGCAACTATCTATATGGAGCACACCTAGCGCGTGCGTCATAGACAAAAATTAGGTATTTCTCATTACATACCTCAAAGCCTCTGAGCAGGCTCATAAAGGCTTCATTCAACCCGCTTGTGGCAAACAAAATTTTCTTGAGCACCATGCTCATTAACGAACGGTGCTCCTCCGAGAGATCAGCTCGCTCCAGAAGGCCCGCCGGTGTGTCCGGCCGGATGCCGGAGTGCGCCGGACCCTTTTTATCGCCCCCCGTGGGAGCTGAACGCTCCGGGCTCAGGGTAGCTAAAGTATTAGCTTCTGGCTCCGGCAGGACTGGACTCCTCCGTGACGACACCTCGGGGTCGCCTGCCACATGAAGCGGAGAGTTTGGTGGAGTCTCACTCTCCATCTTCTCCGGAGGGAGATCCCCCGAAGACGAACTCTGTCGAGAAGAGCTGCTAGCCGGACTACAAATAATAGATCTTGGTTATTGTTCTCAAGGAGGGAAGTAGTACCTTCATATTTAAGATTAACTTACAGCTCGGTTGAGGGCTGGACCGCTGGCGGGCATGGCACGGTGAGGACGCCCTTCTGGGCAGGCCCCCTGGCGAAGCTTTCTTCCCTTGTTTGGCCACCTCCGTCTCCAAGTCTTCGGAGGCGGCCCTTTTCTTCCTGCGAGGGGAGGAGGCCTTAGATTCGTCTCCCCAACTATCCTCCTTTAGGGAGGAAGCAATTCCCCCGGTTTGGATGCGCAATGTGTGAAACTCTGCTTCTTTGTTCTTCCCTTCGTCTTTCCTCGAGGGCACTTTGCTTAGCACACGGTCAAGCATCTTGGCTATGGCAGGACTGGTCGAGCCTTCGGGAAGTGGCGCCGGACACCTGATTCTCTTTGCCTTGCTGCGTCATTCCTGGCCGTGGAGGATTTTCAGAATAATATTATGATAAATATAAATGAAGTGTTCGGTTTTTGGGTTACTTACTTGGGTATCTGGATGATTGCAGCTCAGGCCCGCATCCTCGATGGTGTCTGGACACTTTGCTTGTGTCCGAAGAATAACTTACACATCCCTTCGAGCGTCGGGCCGAAGAAGTGCAGAATAGTCCGCGGACCTTCCGGATTGAACTCCCACATCCGGAGAGGCTGGCGTTTGCACGGCAACATCCGTCGGATTAGCATTACCTGAATTATGCTGGCAAGATTAATGTCCCTCTCCAGAAGCTCCCTGATATGGCTCTGTAGTGTGGGTACATCATTAGCAGGCCCCCAATCACGTCCTATATTGGTCCATGACGCTAGTTGGGGAGGAGGACCCGAACGGAAGTCGGGAGCAGCCACCCACTTTGTACCTCTGGGAGCCGTGACGTAAAACCACCTCCGCTGCCATAAATAGGACACCTCTAGGAAGGAGCCCTCTGGCCATGGAACGTCAGCGTTCCTGCTTATTATTGCACCTCCGCACTCCGCGTGACACCCTTCAATCATCCTCGGCTTCACATTAAAGGTCTTGAGACATAAGCCGAAGTGTGGAGCGTCATGAAGGAAAGCTTCACAAACGATGATGAACGATGAAATATGGAGGATAGCGTCGTGAAAATCTAGCCCGTAATAGAACATAAGCCCTCTCACAAAGGGATCAAGGGTGAGGCCCAAGCCACAGAGAAAGTGAGAAACAAATACGACGCTCTCGTTGGGCTCGGGAGTAGGGATGACCTGCCCTGGAGCAGGAAGCATGTGCTTGATGTCGACGGTCAGATATCCGACCTCCCTAAGCTTCGCAATGTCCTCCTCTGTTACCGAGGAGGCCACCCACCGGCTTGGTTGGATCCGGACATGATGAAGGATCCGGGGTGCTTGGGTTTGGGTTTCGGGTGTTAGAACTTGAGATGCGAAAAGGCGCGGGGGTGGTGGAAAATAGGGATAGGCCTCGGCCCCTTTATAAAAGGGGGGAATATCAAGCGTCCTCGGCGTAACCGGTCGGGACTTGCCTAAAAACACGGAGTCCTACCAACGGGCGTCATGGGGCTGCACGCTCCCACATTGATGGGAAATCACGCGATAAGAGGAGCATGATCTCTGCTTGGACAGGATGTGCCAATAAAACCGCCTCGCAACGCGTATCGAGGCAGGCCAAGAAAAACCAGTTCGTATTGGATCAGATCATGGCGTAAGAGCACACCATACAAAAGTTGCCAGCAGATCAGATTTTTGAAATATTATTCTCTCTACGGTGGTATGCGAAGATCATCTTGTAGATCCGTACACGACTCAAGTGTTCGATAATTACTTTGGAGTATTCGGAGATGGAACCCGCCTTGCAATGCCGAACAAAACTGCATGCCGGACTCGTCGTCATTGAAGCCTGGTTCAGGGGCTACTGAGGGAGTCCTGGATTAGGGTGTATCCGGACAGCCAGACTATATACTTTGGCCGGACTATTGGACTATGAAGATACAAGACTCAAGACTTCGTCCCGTGTCCGGATGGGACTTTTCTTTGCGTGGAAGACAAGCTTGGCGATTCGGATATTATGTTTCCTTCCTTGTAACCGACTCCGTGTAAACCATAGCCCTCTCCAATGTCTATATAAACCGGAGAGTTCGGTCCGTATGAGGACGATCAAAACATTCATAATCATCATAGGCTAGCTTCTAGGGTTTAGCCTCTATGATCTCATGGTAGATCAACTCTTGTAACACCCATATCATCAATATCAATCAAGCAGGAAGTAGGGTTTTACCTCCATTGAGAGGGCCCGAACCTGGGTAAACATTGTGTCCCTTGCCTCCTGTTACCATTGGCCTTAGACGCACAGATCGGGACCCCTACCCGAGATCCGCCGGTTTTGACACCAACAACTGCCACCACCACCAGGCGCCCAGTCCGCTATGTTGGCATTGGTGGCCTCAACATCGGGCATCGCCGAGCTAGAGGCTCCAACCTCCATCATCCACGGTGATGAGCTCGCCTTCGCATGGCGCCAGCGCGCCGGGAGACGGACTGTGGGAAGCGGCCCCACCATTAGCTGGCCGTCAGACGGCGCTGCTTGTGGCCCCTCGGGCTGGCCAACCTGCGTGTCGGCAGTCGGCGGGGGCGGAACCACCTCTTCCCCAAGGCCGGGGCCACCTCCTTCCCTCTCCACGACCGACTGGACAACGCCGGCTCCGCCAGCCGGCTCCGGGCCTCTAGCATAGGCGGCTCCAGGTGCTGCGAGTCGACGGGCCCGAAGGCTTGACCGTGGGACGCCCCCGCCTCCTGCGCCTTGGCGGCCACGTCTGCCTGCTCCATGTTTGCTACCTCGACCTGTGCCTTGGCCGCAGCGTCGGCCTCTGCCTGCGTCGCCCTGGCCGCCTCCTCTTGCTCCTCGCGCACCTCTTGCACGTTCCTCTCTGTGGCCTCCTAGAGGTCGGCAAGCGGGTCCACGCGACGGGGGGCAGCAGAGCTGTCGGCCGCCCCAACCATCGAAGCAGCCGGGGCTCACAAGAGGGACAGCGGGGCCCTATTCAAGCAAGCAGGAAAGAGCCTAGAAGAAAAGGCGAAGAAGAAACAAACAAAAAGCAACAAAGAGAGAATCCAAAGCACTTACGCAGACACCACCGGGTGCGGCTTCGACACCCTCTAGTACTGGGCCGCCCTCGCAGCAGCTTCTCGCCGCTTGGATGCGGTGGCCGAGGACTTCGGCTTCTTGGGCCGGCTGCCGAAGAGCCCGCCCTCAGCCCGGCGCTTTGGCGTGCCGGTTGCCACAGTCGGCGCGGCCGAAGAGATGGCGGCCGCCCTGTCAGTGCGGTGGCCTCAATGCGGCTCGTTGTCATCCACATCATCGTCCGACCACTCCCCTAGGTCGCCTCCAAAGAAGTCGCCTGCTTTCCCTCCGCCACCACCTGTAGCGTCGTCCTCCTCCATGGCGGCCACCCCCAAGTTGGGGTCACCCTCGTCTCTTACCGACCGGTCCGGCAGGAACTCCTCGCCCGGAGCCAGTTGAATGGCCGTCTGGCCTGGGAAGTACTGCACCAAGGCCAACTGGTCAAGCTATAGAAAGAACTTGGACCAGATCAGAGAAAAAGAAAGAGAAGCGAAGGACTTACCGTATGCGGTGTGTTGGCCCGGCTGTATGGCGGCTTGACGAAGTACCACTCTGACTCTGATAGCTTGCAGTCGGGGATGTGGTTCACCAACCAGATGATCTCTGAGACCGGCATCACCTTGGTGGACATTCGGGACGTATCTCGGCACCCGCTCATGGCGCTGATGATGTGGGGCCGGCCTTGGAGGGGCAGCACCCGGCACTCCATGAAGGCAGCCAACTAGTCGGAGGGCTTGAGGTGCTCCGAGTCAATCATCACCTGAAGCCGGGCGAGGGCGCGGTTGGAGCGGATCGACAGAGTCTTCGGCCGGAAGCTCCAGTTCACGCGGGGCTCGGCAGGTGGGCCGGCTGCATAAGCCGGCAAGTTGACATATTTCCGCGCGAAGTTGAGGTTCTCGACGTAGAAGTAAGACCGCTGCCACAACTTGGCCGACTGCAGCAGGGCGATGGCCGGGAAGCGAGCCCCGCCCCCGGTCCCAGAGCGCCGCACCACGACGTAGGCTCCACACTACGCCGCCTCGCCCTTGGTGGTGGTGCCGAGTTTGAGGTAGAAACTCTGCCCACAGCTCGAGTGTGGGCAGAGTGTCGAGGTAGCCTTCGCAGAGCATGATGAAGGCGTAGAGCAGCACCACCGTGTTCGGCGTGAGGTGGTGGGGCTGCATTCCATAGAAATCCATTAGCGAGCAGAGAAAACCGGCTTGCCAGAAGGCCGAAGCTGCGAAGAAAATGCGACCGAAAGACGACGTACTCGCCGTCCCTCGGCGCCGGAGAGATCTCCCTAGCAGGGGGAGACACACCTTGACATCGGTGTGATGAGGAAGGTGTCGTGTCTCGCAGAGGAACTGGATGTGATCCTCGTGGACGGTGGAGCCGTCCCAGTCCCCGGCACGGCCGCTGAGCGCCATGGGCTCCATGCTCGGTAGTGGCGCGAGGCGGCAGCAACAAAGAGAAGGTTCGGCGATGATGAGTTGCGGCGACACTCCGGCAAGGGAAGAAAGCGCAGCGGCGGCAAGGAGGAAGAAGCAAGACAGAGGGAGAGGAGGGTGCACATGCGCTCTACCGCCCCTCCTCCCCCTACTTATAGCACCGTGGCGGTGGAGCTAAGGGGGCGAGGCATGGGGGAACGTGGGATTAACTGCGCACACTCCCCCCACAACCCCGTAGCTTCCGCGCCTTAAAAGGCGTGTATTTAACCGCCCTGGGAAGAGCAACCGTCTGCCCCGGCTGCAGCGGATCCGCATGCATGTCGAGGCCCTGTAGTGGCGGGCCCAGGCTTGCGGCAACGTCCCGTCGCGCGTGGGTTGGTAGGCTGACCTGGCCGCCAGGCGCTGAGTGTCGGGCAGGCAGCGGGCGGCAAGCCTGTCGCCCAGCCGGCACGCCACCTGGCCCCCACCACGACTATTCAAACTCCGCCCGGCGGCCGCGACCTCGTCCGACTCCTGGTACTCGACTCCTCCCAAGCAGACGGACAAGAAGGTGGAAGACCACTCAAGAGAGGAAAACTACTAAGGCTCTCCGACTGTCCAAGCCATAGAACCTCACCAGCTTCGGGGACTACTGACGGGGGGATGAACCTTGGGTAGCCTCATCCACACCTTAACAGATTTTAAGACATTGGGGCTAGCCTATCCCTTAGTCCGACTGGTCACAAGGCTGGCCTCCATGGCTGGCTGAAGCCGACCGGCCGCCTCCTAGAAGGCAGCGCACCCCAGAAGGCGGCGAGGGCATGGGCCGGCTTCTAGCAGGCGGCCCATCGCTAGCTACAACAAGACAGGGCAACGCAACAGCGCAACCTGCCACCCCCGGATCCCGGAAGCAACATGGCCATAGTGCAGATGTACCAGGCGGACACCCCTCGCCTGGTGCGGCACTGTAGCCATGCGGCCCATGATGATGCCTATGTCAGGCAGGGCCATGCCCCCACGACGGGCAGTCGATGTGGCCCGCAAGCGACGGGCCCCACTAGCCCGCGCATATCAGAAGACGGCAAGGCCTGGGCAGGCGGCCTCCAGGGGAGGCCGACTCCTAGCAGGCGGTCGCCCCTCCTCTTGGAGTCTGTGCACAATTAACTAGAGGTGACGAGGTGTGTCTACAATGATCGCCCGCCAGGCGGCGGCATTGTAGCCATGCGCCCCCGACCAAGCTATCGTCATCAGGGGCAGGCTACAGTGCAGCCTGGTCCCCCTAGCCCGCGGGCGGCGGGCCCTACCTGTCGACCAGGCGGCGGGCCCTAGCAACCGGCGAAGAAGCCGGAGCCCAGAGACACTGACGGCCGGGTCCCAAGACCAGTCGGATTACCTTGTACCCCCCAGGGACACCCATGCAAAGGGCTCAGCCCATTTAGATCACACACCCCATAGCTAAGGGGAAGAGTGCTAGCTGCCTTCTTCCTCCTCTAGCGCAAATAGCTCAAGGAGCAACATTGTACTTTCTATTGATCATAGTGATGCGGAGACCCTGCAGAGCAGGATTAGGGGTGTTATCTCCACGGAGAGCCTCGAACCTGGGTAAGACCTGGCGTCGTTTGCGGTCTTGCCTACTCCCGCTTCTAGAGCCCGACAATGTTCTATTGACCCCCTACATGATTAGCCACCCGTTGGCATATGTCGAGGAAATACCACGACAGAACCAACAACTATTATGTTCACACACAGATTTTGCTGCGGGAATCGAGTGTAATTCATAGTACAACACTCGTAAATTCTGGCGACCGGCATGTGTACTGTTCCTGTCGATCTAGATTCTGGTCACCAATAGATACTACCTTGCTCACGTCGTCCCGCCTGCATTCTCATCTAGACCCTCCCCTCGCTTTCTCTCTCTCTCTCTCTCTCTCTCTCTCTCTCTCAAATCTCTGCCATGGCACCACCAGTCTGCCCACGCATCGATGAGGAGTCGCTGTCCCCCGAGGATGCTCACTCGAAGAGCAGCGACGAGGATACCTACGCGTCGCTGGACGATGTTGCGCCGGACCTCCCAACTTTGGATTGGTTTTGGGTCCAGTATGATCTTTGTCTTTGGAAGTCGCTGCGCCGGCTGAGAAAGCCAGACAAGTGGCTTTCAAGAAGGAGATGGCGGAGGAGGATGCAAGGTACCAGGCGGCCTATGAAGCCCGTGATTCCACCGGAAAAAGGAGGCGGAGGAGCTTTGGGGGCAGGCGCGTTGTCGTGCGGAGTAGGTGTACAAAGACGGGTACTTCGCAAGGAAGGCCAAAAGCGCTAGGCACCTCGTCGCTGCGTGGAGCTGGGCCAATATGCTCCAGTGTGCCACCGAAGAGGAGCTCCGATGGGCGTCCAACAAAATGGCAAGATTGTTCGTGCTCGTCCACCTGCAAGAGGCAGATCGGTACGACAAGCGATGCGAGACGAAGGATGCGGAGTACCGCCTCCGCACTGGGAAGACACTGCGCACCAAGGAGCCGCTGGCGAGGGGCTGCCGGAATACTGGCACCAGGAGGGATTATTATTTTTAGTATTGTCCGTTTTCAATTTTATTCATTGTACCTAGTAGTTAAGTATCATCACGTATATGTAATGATATTATATATAGTCTATGATGAACTAATGAACAATTAATATTATATATATTATGAATTCCATTTTCAATCTGTTTTGTATACTAATTGGAATCTATCTATTATCATCCACATATATAGAATGGAAAGCGTATAAACACACATTGAAACAGAACATATAAGAACGGAAAAATAAACATAGCAATACTATGATTGCTATGAATACATAGCTATCCACGTCAAAACGACTCAACAAAATAAAACGCGTCCATGAAACCATGACCAGCAGCCCTTGCCTATGGTAGCTCTTGGCTCTGCCTGAACTCGTGTAGGCGTTCATCCAAGCGGTTGACACGCTCGCAGTACATCTGGAGCACGATCTCGAGCTCCAAGTTGGCTATTTCATCGGAGATCACCACCTCGAGGATGTGACAGCCATGTTCCTCTACTGTGCCCAGGTGGACACCAGGGCCAAGGAGGCGGTCGAGCCTACCGACCAGCGCGTTGGCATTGAGCGGCCACAAACAAGGTTAACGACGCGACCCATGCGAATGGCACGGCGGGCGTCCCGTGCAAGTAGGGTGCAGCCAGCCTCTGGTGCAAGTACGACGCAGAGGGCCTGTGCCCACTCTTGGCAAGGAATGAGGGTACTGACAGGACATGTACCCAGCTGCGACGCCCTATTGATAGCAGGCAAGCGCCGATGGATCCACTCTTGCTGTGCGGCGCGCCGCGCCTCTTGCTGTGCGGCACTCCAATGGTCTCTCCGTGTGGCGAGCCATAGCCTATCGGTGCAGACGCGCCTAGCTTGCTCTATGGCGTGCAATTGATCATTTTGTGCGGTGAGCTACAATCTCTCGGCGTTGACATGCCTATCTTGATTCGTGGCGCTGAAGCACCATGCGCCAAGTGTCTCCTCAACCCTGGCGATGACGTGCATCACGGTGTCGTCCATCGCATTGTCGGGAGCGCCGCAGCCTCGACGGGCCGTGGCGCCTGCTGGTTTTCCTCGTCGACGAGGTTGACGCCAGAGGCGGCGCTTTGGTGGGTTGGCTGTGCTTGTTGCCTCCGTGCGTCACGCCGCACCTAGGTTTATGCGCAAGCTGGGTGGCGGGAAACAGGTGAGGAAATGGCGGGAAATGGTGGCATGTCCATAAAACGCCATCAATTAATGGAAACTTAGCATATAAGGAACATCGATCTAGCACAAGAAGTAGATGATGATGAGATGAACACGGACCACACTGGGGAACCCGTCGGTGATGAATTCATCAATTGCAAACAATTTTACACTAGCAAGTGTTTGCCCACAACATGCACGGCTTATTCCATCACAAACAAGTCAGACGGATAACTGTATGCCATGTATACACATTGTCAAAAAGTAATGCGGTAGACCTTCTTTAACATGTGTTAAAAAATAGAATAAAAATAAAAAACAAGGACCTCGAGGTTAAATTAACTCATGGGATGGGTCAGTCATTTAATTTGACAGATATGACACATCCTATCAGTTAATTCAACATCGACACAACTTCTCATCCAGTCACCCTTCTGATGGCTGCTCCAGCTTGAGCACACTTAACTTGAGAGTTCTCTTACATGAGATACTGGTGGAACAACTAGTCCTTATTGATATAGGATGCCTCTTTGCATCCTTATGGCCTATCCGAATGACCGCCCGTCCCCCAATGGCCAATAGATGTGTGTAGATAGATCATATCACATACATCTTATTAGAAGCAATCGTCTGTGTTATTGTCGGTATTCGCACACATTTCTGATTACGGACATATTTGCCGCATATCACACACATCTTGTTATATTGAACCCTTTCTGTTCTCTTGTCTCAACGCAAACAATTCATCCGAGTGAACCGCATGTCATATATCGCACACACCTTGATCTGGCTGACCGTTTCTTTGTGTTGCCTAATAAAAGACAGTTCATCCGAGTGAAGGGTATGTTATATATTGCACACGCCTTCATCTGGCAGCCCGTTTCTTTTGTTCCTCCTCATCACAAACAGTTAATTTAACTAAACCGTGTTTGATGCATCCGTCATCGCAAACAATTTGCACCTTTATTGATGGTTTTTTTACATCACCTTTTGCGATTATTGCATCGCACATACTTTCGTCGAAGGGTCTCTGATCGTAGTGTCGCATTAGCAGCATCCTGCAGTAGTGCATGGTGATCTTCACCTTTCCTTTTTACACTTTTATCCTTTGGCAAGCACTATGTGTTGGAGAGATCCGGATATATATATATATATATATATATATCCACTTGGATGTAGGTTTTCATAAAGTATTATTGTTGACATTACGCTTGAGGTAAAAGGTTGGGAGGCAAAACTATAAGCCCCTATATTTCTCTATGTACGATTGAAACTTTGTACCCATAAGTATCGCACGAGTGTTAGCAATTGTAAAGACTAAATGATAGTTGAGTATGTGGACTTGCTGAAAAGCTCTTATAATGACTCTTTCCGATGTTATGATAAATTGCAATTGCTTCAATGACTGAGATCATAGTTTGTTAGTTCTCAATGAAGTTTCAGATTCACAATTTACCTTGTGAATGGATTGTTACTTTAGAATAAGAAATCACTTCACAATATATATTTATGTTCTAAAGATGATCATGATGCCCTCATGTCCGTATTTTATTTTATCGACACCTCTATCTCTAAACATGTGGACATATTTTTCGATATCGGCTTCCACTTGAGGACAGGCGAGGTTTAAGCTTGGGGGAGTTGATACGTCCATTTTGCATCATGCTTTTATATCAATATTTATTGCATTATGGGATGTTATTACACGTTATGTCACAATACTTATGCATTTTCTCTCTAATTTTATAAGGTTTACACGAAGAGGGAGAATGCCAACAATTGGAATTCTGGGCTGGAAAAGGAGCAATTATTATGGACCTATTCTGCACAACTCCAAAAGTCCTGAAACTTCACTGAGATAAGTTTTGGAATAAATAAAAAATATTGGGTGAAGAAAGCACCAGAGAGGGGCCACCAGTCAGCCACGTGGGTGGAGGGTGCGCCCTACCCCTTGGGCGCGCCCCCTACCTTGTTGGCCCTTTGGCAGGCCCCCGACGCCCATCTTCTGCTATATGGTGTCTTTTGCCATGGAAAAAATAAGAGAGAAGCTTTCGGGGCAAAGCGCCGCCGACTCGAGGCTCAATCTAGGCAGGACCAATCTAGGGCTCTAATGGAGCTGTTCTGCCGGGGAAACATCCCTCTGGGAGGGGACAATCACCGCCATCGTCATCACCATCGATCCTCTCATCGAGAGGGGGTCAATCTTCATCAACATATTCACCAGCACCATCTCCTCTCAAACCCTAGTTCATCTCTTGTATCCGATCTTTGTCTCAAAACCTTAGATTGGTACCTATGGGTTTCTAGTAGTGTTGATAACTCCTTGTAGTTGATGCTAGTTGGTTTATTCGGTGGAAGATCATATGTACAAATCCTTAATGCTATTCAATACTCCTCTGATTAAGAACATGAATATGCTTTGTGAGTAGTTACATTTGTTCCCGAGGACATGGGAGAAGTCTTGTTATAAGTAATCATGTGAATCTAGTATTCGTTCGATATTTTGATGAGATGTATGTTGTCTCTCCTCTAGTGGTGTTATGTGAACGTCGACTACATGACACTTCACCATGATTTGGGCCTAGGGGAAGTCATTGGGAAGTAATAAGTATATGATGGGTTGCTAGAGTGACAAAAGCTTAAACCCTAGTTTATGCGTTGCTTCGTAAGGGGTTGATTTGGATCCATATGTTTCATGCTATGGTTGGGTTTACATTAATTCTTCTTTCATAGTTGCAGATGCTTGCAAGAGGGGTTAATCATAAGTGGGAGGCTTGTCCAAGGAAGGGCAGCACCCAAGCACCAGTCCACCCACAAATCAAATTATCAAAGTAACGAATCCGAATCATATGAGCATGATGAAAACTAGCTTGACAGAAATTCCCATGTGTCGTCGGGAGCGCTTTGCTTTATATAAGAATTCATGTAGGTCTGTCCTTTGCTACAAAAAGGATTGGGCCACCTTTCTCACCTTAGCTACTTCTGTTACTTGTTACCCGTTATGAATTACCTTATCACAAAACTATCCGTTGCCGATAATTTCAGTGCTTGCAGAGAATACCTTGCTGACAACGGCTTGTCATTTCCTTGTGCTCCTTGTTGGGTTCGACACTCTTACTTATCAAAAGGACTATGACAGACCCCCTATACTTGTGGGTCATCAATATGTAAACGAACTCCAAAAATCCGCAAAAATATTTTCTGTCAGTTTTGGAATATATGTTTAAAATTAGGAAAATAAGAAACAACCAGGAAGGAACCTGAGGAGGGCACAAGACACCAGGGCGCGCCAGGGCCCCCTGGCGCGCCAAGGTGGGTTGTGCCCACCTCGGGAACCTTCCTGACTCCATTTTTCTTCCGTTTGCTTGTCCCTCAAGATAAAGAAATCGTTATATACCCCGTGACGCAATGATTACCGTACTGCGGAGAAATCTTTTGTTCTTCTTTCTTGCTATTTTCTGACAAACCTAGATGGCCATGGCCGCCTCAAGCTCCTCCAAGGACAAGTTCCTTGAGAATGTCATCAACCCGTATTTGCGGGAGGTGATGCAGCACCCTCAAGCCATCGAGATGCGTGAGGGGGTGCTCCATATCAAAGACGTCCAAGGGCCCAAGAGGATAGGAACCGTGGAGGCCAGGCTTGAAGCCATGGAGCAGGAGGTCTTCAAGTGCAAGGGGATGATGGAGCACGGACTTAATGCCAATCATCTCATGATTACGGAATTCACCTATGATCTCAAGGTGGATGGTTAGTCAATGAAAGACGTCGTCTTCACCTTTAATGAGTAATTCGACTTTTTGGAAAGCCAAATCTATGATCTCCAAAACTAAGTCTTTGGATATGAGGCAAGGTTTAAAAGGTATGAGTTTGGCTGCCAGTTACAGGACTCACAAGACCCGTTCTTCCTCTTATGATGGTGAGCCACTGCCATGGAAACCGGAGGATAAGCTTGCTACTACCTCATCATTACCACCTCCTCCTTCATCACCAAAGGTGACTTGAGTTCATGGTATGGGCATTCCCCTTGGCTTGTGTCAAGCTTAGGGAAGGTGCCCCGGTATCGTATCACCACCACTATCTTTGCTTTTATCTATTCTAGTTCGATCAGTAGTTTTCCTATGACTTAGTTGAATAAAAGTCAAGTTCGGTCATTTCTTTTTGAGTGTTTGCTTAGTGATCTATCTATGTAATCGTGTGCGAGATATATAATAAAGATTAGTTCAAGTTTTGCTTTGTTTACTTTTTTTGTTTCAATAAAAATAAAAATAAAATAAATAAATAAGATCATATGCTAATCTTATGGTAAGTAATGACATCACATAAGGAAAAGTATAAGTGGTAAAATTTGTTGGAGATTGACAAACAAAGCATTGGTCAATGATGCAACTCATGAAAGAATTAATAAGGGAAGAGAAGATTCACATGCAAATACACTATCTTGGACATCTTTTATGATAATGAGCCCCCATTAAATATTTTGTGTCAAAATAGTTGGACGTTGGAAAAGGAAGGCAACATAATGATTTATGTTTGTTCATATCCACATAGAAGTTATATTGTCATAGATCCTTTAACATGTGGTGCTTGCTCAATATCTTTTCTAGCCAAAAATTCCGCACTAAGTAGAGATACTACTTGTGCATCCAAAAAACCTTAACCAAATCTTATTTCGAGAGTCCAGTATACCTACCTATAGATTGAGTAAGATCCTTCAAGTAAGTTGTCATTGGTGCAATAAGGCAATAAAAATTGCTTCTAAATGTGTTTGATCATTTAGTGTAAGAGAAAATCGAGCGTTGTACGAACTAGTGATGGCAAAGAATAAAAGCGCAGACTGCATAATAAAGGTTGCTAACATAAGGGGAAATACAACGTGACGTTATTTTGTAGTAAGGGATTTAGCATACAAATAAATAAGTGCATGATAGCCTCTGCTTGCCTCTGTGAGGACAAATGTAGGCACATATATCCAGTTGGATATGAGTAGGAATGAGTTATTATTGTTGACATCGCCCTTGAGGTGAATTGTTGGATGGCGAAACTATAAGCCGCTATCTTTCTATATGTCTGGTTGAAATTTTTTGTTCATGGGTACACTTTGAGTGTTAGCAATCATAGAAGATTAAATGATGATTGAGTTATACTTCTCCAACATATCTATAATTTTTTATTGTTCCATGCTGTTAAACTACCATTCTTGGATGTTTCACAATCATTTTATAGCAAATGTATATCATTTTTTGGAACTAGCCTATTGACATGGTGCCCAGTGCCAGTTGCTGTTTTTTTGATTGTTTTTTACTTCGCAGAAAATCAATACCAAACGGATTCCAAACGCAGCGGAACTTTTTGGAGATTTTTTTGGACCAGAAGACATCCAGTGGGCCAAAGAACTACGAGAGGGGTGCCCCGAGAGGGCACAACCCACCTGGGCATGCCTGGGGGCGCAAGCGAGCCCTGACAGGTTGTGCCCACCTCGCTGGCCTCCCGCGCCGCCTATTCGTCCTATAAATTCCCAAATATTCCAAAAACCCCAAAGAGAACCCTAGGTCGGAAGTTCCATCGCCGCAAGCCTCTATAGCCACGGAAAACCAACCAGGAGCCCGTTCCGACACCCTGCCAGAGGGGGGAATCATTACCGGAGGCCATCTTCACCATCCCTATGGTCTCCATGATGAGGAGGGAGTAGTCCACCCTTGGGGCTGAGGGTTTGTACCAATAGCTATGTGTTCAAACTCTCGCTCTCTCTCTCTCTCTCTCTCGTGTTCTTGATGACACGATCTTGATGTATCAGAGGCTTTGTTAATATAGTTGGATCATATGATATTTCCCCTCTCTACTTGTTGTGATGAATTGAGTTTTCCCTCTAATATTTCATTGTTATTGGATTGAATATTTTTATGGATTCGAGAGCGCTTAATATATGTCTTGCATATGAATACCTGTGGTGACAATGGGGTATTATATTGATTCACTTGATATATGTTTTGGCACTCAACTCGCGGAATCCTGATGTGATATTGGGGTAATCTATGCATAGGGGTTGATGCACGTTTTTGTCCTACTTTCTCCAGTAGAAATCTTGGGCACTCTTTGAGGTTCTTTGTGTTGGATCGAGTATTATGAACCCGAAATTGTTTGATGCATACCGTATAATTAACTCATGGATAATTGTGGTGACATTGGAGTAGCTAGGTGACATTAGAGTTAGTAGATGTGTACCATATGGTGTTATTTTAGTATGAACTCTTGGATAGATCGAACGAAAAGAATAACTTTGCGTTATTTTAGTACGAACTCTTGAATAGATAGAATGGAAAGAATAACTTTAAGGTGGTTTCGTACCCTACAAACAATTTCTTCTTATGTTCTCTAATAGATAAGAACTTTGGAGTGATTCTTCATCGCACATTGAGGGATGGTTATATGATCCAATTAGATTAGCATTGTTGAGAGACTACACTAGCGAAAGTACGGACTCTAGGCCTCATTTTTAAGCATTGCAATACCATTTGTGCTCACTTTTGTTACTTGCTACCTTGATGTTTTTTATTGTTACTATTACAAAAATCAATATCTACTATCATTACTACACTTGTATCACCATCCCTTCGCCGAACTAGTGCACCTATACAATTTACCGGTGTATTTGGTGTGTTGGAGACACAAGAGACTCTTTGTTATTTGGTTGCAGGATTGTTTCAAAGAGACCATCTTCATCCTATGCCTCCCATGGATTGATAAATCTTAGGTCATCCACTTGAGGGAAAATTGCTACTGTCCTACCAACCTAGTAGAGATCAAGCTCTTTTCTGGCGTCATTGCCGGGGAGGTGAGGTAAGCGGCACTCGCACCCCGTCAACGAAGCTCTTTTCGGGTGCCGTTGCCGGGGAGGTGAGTGCTTGAAGGTATATCTTTAGATCTTGCAGTTCAATGTTTTAGTTTCATGTTTTATTACTAGTTTGGTTCATAAAAAGAAAAGTACAAAAAAATGGAATTGAGGTGGTCTCATATTATTCATCTTTACATGTCTTTCTTGGAAATGATGGAAAGGAAAATTGTGCTCAATTGATAGAAGAAGAATTCAATAAAATGTTTGGCATGGAATCTTTGAATGATGAGCATGATTGAAATGTTGTTAGTATGAATTCTTTGAATATCCATGATGCTAATGATGTGCAAAGCCATAAGCTTGGGGATGCTATGTTTGATGAAGATGATATTTTTAGTCCCCCAAGTTTTGATGAGAATATTTGTTATGATGATTGCATGCCTCCTATTTATGATGATTATGGTGATGACATGTATGCTATATTGAATAATGATAACCATGAAACTTGTCATCATGATTTTAATTTTCAATCACATGATGCTTATTTTGTTGAATTTGCTCCCACTACTACTCATGAGAATAAATTTTCTTATGTGGAGAGTAATAAAATTTCTACGCTTATGGATCATGAAAAGAATGCTTTATGTGATAGTTATATTATTGAATTTATTCATGATCCTACTGAAAATTATTATGAGATAGGAACATATGCTTTTACATATTGCAAAAATATCAAGTTTCCTCTCTATGTGTTGAAAATCTTGAAGTTTTGCTTGTTTTGCCTTCCTATGCTAGTTGGTTCTTGCTCCCATAAATTGTTTGCTCACAAAATCCCTATGCATAGGAAGTGGGTTAGACTTAAATGTGCTTGCCATGTGTTTCATGATGCTCCCGTTATGTTTCATTTCCTATCTTTTATGTGAGCATCATTGAAATCATCATGCTTAGCTAAAAGGCATTAAAGAAAAGTGCTCGTTGGGAGACAACCCAACACTTTACCTACTGTTTGTGTGTTTTAACATGATTAAGCTACTGTAGTAATCAATATCTTTTGTTTCAATAAAGTTCCAAGTAAAGCCTTTGGGATAGTGTGGATGATAGTTGACTTGATTCTGTGCAAAAACAGAAGCTTGTGCTTCCAGTAACAGAACTGTGTAAATTCACTCGAACATGATAAAATTATAATTTTTTTTACAGATGATTGATATACAAATTGTCTATGTTTTCCTAATTTTTCAGAATTTTTGGAGTAGTATAAGTATGGTAGTATTCCAGATCATTACAGACTGTTCCGTTTTTGTCAGATTCTGTTTTCATTGCATAGTTGCTTGTTTTCTAGTTTCTATGGCTTATATTGCTCAATATAAGTTGTGGAAATGATATGGTATAGTAGGCATTGTGTGGGAACAATTTTGAATCTTGTCTTTGACAGTACCAAAAGTGAATGGTTTGCTCTTTATCATACTAACCTATCTCACGAAGTTCCGTTAAGTTTTGTGTGATTGAAGTTTTCTAGTTTTGGGTGACATGTCGATATGAGAAGAATAAGGAGTGGCAAGACCCTAAGCTTGGTGATGCCCAAGGCACCCAAAGGTAATATTCAAGGAAGACCCAAGCAACTAATCTTGGGGATGCCCCGGAAGGCATCCCCTGTTTCATCTCCAACATTATCGGTAACCTCACTTGGAGCTACATTTTTATTCGTCACATGATATGTGTTTTTCTTGGAGCGTCATTATATTTTGTATTTTCTTTATGTTATTTAGATAATGTTTTGCATATTTTATTTCAATAAAAATGTCAAGGATAGCCTTTACCATGCTTATTTTGCAAGCCTACATGTTGCTGTTTCAAAGCAGAAAGTTATCCTGTTGCAAAAATTACAAAGAAAACTTAGAATTTGATAAAATGTTGGATTGTTTTGCACAATAATCTATGATGAATTTTCTACAGTGTGGTAAATTTTTAGAAATTTTGGAGTTACAGAAGTATGAATATTCTTGCATTCTTTATAGACTATATTGTTTTGACAGATTGCTGTTAGAGCATCTCCAACAGGCGCGCCAAAAGACGCGCGCGCGGTAAAATCGGTTTTTAGTGCGTGCAGCCCGGTTTTGCGCGCTCCAGCGGTGGCGGCAAACTAGCGCGCGCGGGAGAAAGCGGCAGCTGGCGCGGTAGATTTGGCGTGCCGCTTCGCGTGCGCCTATAAAATCATGCGCTTGCCACGTGCTCAACCACACTGCCACGCGCCCTTCCCCTCGCCACCTCACCGCTTCCAGTCTTTCTCGCCACTTTCCCCGCCACCATCGCGCCACCATGCTGCCGCACCGCAAGGTTTCTTTGGGCTACCGCGGCGTCTATGAGCGCCCCAACGGCTGGTACTCCATCAAGATCCAGTGCGGCGACGTCTGGCTCGGCCTCGGCTCGTTCCAGACTGTGCATGAGGCGGCCCGCGCGTACGACGCAGCGTCGTGGCGCTTGGAGAGGCCCCCGTCATAGATGAACTTCTG
>NC_057804.1:113873073-113894596 GCF_018294505.1 Triticum aestivum | reverse complement strand
ACGTACTGATGTCTACTACACAACCTTCTTCGGGCCTGCAAGTGTACAGGTTTGTAGGACAGTAGCAAATTTCCTCAAGTGGATGACCTAAGGTTTACCAATCCGTAGGAGGCATAGGATGAAGATGGTCCTCTCTCAAACAACCCTGCAACCAAATAACAAAGAGTCTCTTGTGTCCCCAACACACCCAATACAATGGTAAATTGTATAGGTGCACTAGTTCAGCGAAGAGATGGTGATACAAGTGCAATATGGATAGTAGATAAAGGTTTTTGTAATCTGAAATTATAAAAACAGCAAGGTAACTAATGATAAAAGTTAGCGTAGACGGTATTGCAATGATAGGAAACAAGGCATAGGGTTCATACTTTCACTAGTGCTAGTTCTCTCAACAATAATAACATAGATAGATCATATAAAAATCCCTCAACGTGCAACAAAGAGTCACTCCAAAGACACTAATAGCGGAGAACGAACGAAGAGATTATGGTAGGGTACGAAACCACCTCAAAGTTATCCTTTCTGTTCTATCTATTCAAGAGTTCGTAGTAAAATAACATGAAACTATTATTTCCGCTCAATCTATCATAGAGTTCATACTAGAATAACACCTTAAGACACAAACCAACCAAAACCCTAATGTCACCTAGATACTCCATTGTCACCTCAAGTATCTGTGGGCATGATTATATGATATGCATTACACAATCTCATATTCATCTATTCAACCAACACAATGTACTTCAAAGAGTGCCCCAAAGTTTCTACCGTAGAGTCAAGACAAAAACGTGTGCCAACCCCTATGCATAGGTTCATGGGAGGAACCCGCAAGTTGGTCACCAAAACATACATCAAGTGGCACATGATATCCCATTGTCACCACAGCTAAACACGACAAGACATACATCAAGTGTTCTCAAATCCTTAAAGACTCAATCCGATAAGACAACTTCAAAGGGAAAACTCAATTCATTATAAGAGAGTAGAGGGGGAGAAACATCATAAGATCCAACTATAATAGCAAAGCTCGTGATACATCAAGATCGTGCCATAGAGAGAACACGAGAGAGAGAGATATCAAACACATAGCTACTGATACATACCCTCAGCCTCGAGGGTGAACTACTCCCTCCTCATCATGGATAGCGCGGGGATGATGAAGATGGCCACCGATGATGGGTTCCCCCTCCGGCAGGGTGCCGAAACGGGCTCCCAAGAGGTTTTTGGTGGCTACAGAGGCTTGTGGCGGCGGAACTCCCGATCTATCTTCTGTTTTGATGTTTTTAGGGTATGTAGGCTTATATAGGCGAAAGAAGTCAGTCGGGGGAGCCTCGAGGGGCCCACGAGAGGGTAGGGCGCGCCTAGGGGGTGGGCGCGCCCCCTATCTCATGGCCTCCTCGAGGATCTTCTGACGTGAACTCTAAGTCTCCCGGATCATATTCTTCCTAAAAATCACGCTCCCGAAGGTTTCATTCCGTTTGGACTCCGTTTGATATTCCTTTTCTTCGAAATACTGAAACAGGCAATAAAACAACAATATGAGCTGGGCCTCCGGTTAATAGGTTAGTCCCAAAAGTAATATAAAAGTGTATAATAAAGGCCATAATCGTTCAAAACAGATAATAAAATAGCATGAATGCTTCATAAATTATAGATACGTTGGAGACGTATCAGCATCCCCAAGCTTAATTCCTACTCGTCCTCGAGTAGGTAAATGATAAAGAAAGAATTTATGAAGTTAGAATGCTAGAAGGTGCACAAGTTTGATCAATGATAATTTCAATCACCTTTTCTAGCATGATTATATGTCATAACAGTAGTTCATCTCATAAAACTTCTCACGAATAAGTAACAAGCTATTCACATGTTAAAGCATAGACCATAAACTTTCTTAAAAACTAGCAAACTTCATTCTTAGTCATCAAAAAATTGCAATTCATCTTATTTTTAGGAATAGCAAACTCCACATACTCAACTATCATATAGTCTTCTACAATTGCTAACACTCGCGCAATACTAATGGTTATGGAGTTTCAATCGGACACTGAGAAAGATAGGGGCTTATAGTGTTGCCTCCCAACGTATTCACCTTTGGATGATGTCAACAATAATAGTTCATGCTAACTTACATCCAATTGGATATATATATATCAAGATCACCCCAACACAAAGTGCTTGCCAAAGGATAAAATGAAAAAGGGAAAGGTGAAGATCACCTTGACTCTTGCATAAAGTAAAAGACATACAGTAAAAGATAGGCCCTTCGCAGAGGGAAGCAGAGGTTGTCATGCGCTTTTAGGGTTAGATACACAAAATCTTAATGCGAAAGAATGTCACTTTATATTACCCCTTATATATGGACCTTTATTATGCATTCCATCGCTTTTATTGCTTCCATAACAAGATCGTACAAAGCTTATTTTCTCCGCACTAATAAGTCATGCATATTTAGAGAGCAGTTTTTATTGCTTGCACCGATGACAACTTACTTGAAGGATCTTACTCAATCCATAGGTAGGTATGGTGGACTCTCATGGCAAAAACTGGGTTTAAGGATATTTGGAAGCACAAGTAGTATCTCTACTTGGTGCAAGGAATTTTGGCTAGCATGAGGGGGAAAGGCAAGCTCAACATGTTTGAATGATCCAAGACAATATACTTTAACTGAGATGTGAGAAAACATAACCCATTACGTTGTCTTCCTTGTCCAACATCAACTCTTTAGCATGTCATACATAATGAGTGCTCACAATTATAAAGGATGTCTAGGATAGTATATTTATATGTCTCTTCCTTCAATATTCTTTCATGAATTGTTCAAATGACCAATACAATGCTTGCTAACCTTCAATAAATTTACAACCTCTACTTCTTAGATGTGAAGTCATTACTCCCCATGGGATAAGCAAATGAAACATATATAATTTCAGATTTATGACAATCAACTCATTCAACCATTTACTCATAGGATATAAGTGAAGCACACGAGTAAATGAAAAACTACTCCAAAAAGATATAAGTGAAGATCAATGAGTAGCTAAATAATTATGTAACTATGTGAAGACTCTCTCTCATTAAGGAATTCAGATCTTGGTATTGTATTCAAACATCAAGAAAAACAAAATAAAATGGCATTGCAAGGATAGCACAACTCATGTGAAGAAGCAAAAACTTAGGCTCAACCGATACTAACCGATAGTTGAAGAAGAAAGGTGGGATGCCTACCGGAGCATCCGCAAGCTTAGATGCTTGACACTTCTTGAAATATTGTCTTGGGGTGCCTTGGGAATCCCCAAGCTTGAGCTTTTGTGTCTCCTTAATTCCTCTCATATCATGGTTTCTCTTTTTATCAAAAGCTTCATCCACAACAAACTCAACAAGAACTCGTGAGATAGGTTAGTATAAACCAATGCAAAACCTTATTATTTTCTACTGCAACAAATCACTAAAATTATTATTCAACATTGCATACTAAATGCCTCTGCATATTTAACACTCCTATCCTCAAATAGAATCATTAAATAAGCAAACATATGCAAACAATGCAACATAACAACAATCTGCCAAAACAGTATAGTCTGTAAAGAATGCAAAATTCGTCATACTTCCCTAACTCCAAAAATTATGAGAAAAATACTACGTTGTATAAGATTTATAAGAGATCAATATGAAAAAATATTCAACATTATACCATTATCTTAATTTTCTAGGGATTTTTTGCAACAGCGGTAAACTTTCTGTTTTCAAACAGCAACATGTATACTAGCAAAATAAGCATGGTAAAGGCTATCCTTGACATTTTTATTGAAAATAAAGATGCAAAAAATTATTCTAAATAACAGCAAGCAAATACTAATAAAATAAAATGATGCTCCAAGCAAAACACATATCATGTGGTGAATAAAAATATAGCTCCAAGTAAAGTTACCAATGAACAAAGACGAAAGAGGGGATGCCTTCCGGGGCATCCCCAAGCTTAGGCTCTTGGTTTGTAACGCCCCGGATACAACTTTCCATATTCGCAACTCCGACTCTTGCCATTTCCGGCTATGTGATTTGTTATTTCCTCCGTGGTTGAGTTTTTGTCTTTTGTTTTGCATTTTGTTCATGGAATGCATCTCATCTCATAGCATCATGTGCATCGCATCCATATCGTTTTCATAAAACTTGCATTTGCTCATCGTTGCCGCTTCTTCCTTGTCCCTGTTGACCCCTGTCAGATCAACTGGACCGCTCTCTTCTCTCTCTTTCCCGAGCCCATCAAAACCCTTTGTCTCCATGGGGTTTCGTCAAACCCCTCTTGCGCGCGCCCGAAAAATGCTCCGAACCCGAGCCGGGCTATCGTGACCGATGAGTCCGGATCATCCCCAATCATCTCTAAAATATCTTCGGTTTATTTTTTGAACTCCCCTAGTCTGTTTTTCCCGTCCGTCCAATTTAAATCGTTTGTCCCGAAATTCCCCTCATTTCACTATATATAGACCACCCCTAACCTAATCTAGACACACCACCTAATTTCTAGGGGATTTTCCCTCACCTGCCGCTGCCACTCCCTTCGCCCTCGGGATCCTCCCGATCCAAATCGACCCGAGCGCCTTCACCTTGCTTTCAGCGCCGTCCAACCAGATCGCAGCCGTGCGCCTCCTCCCTCATCCCAGCGGAGCCCCGTCCATCCCCGCCTGTACCTCGCGTGCCTGCCTCGAGAGCCACTGCTCCGCCAAGTTCCTCGCATGTGTCTTCCCATCGAGCGCCAGGAAGAACTGCAGCAGCCAGCTCGTGACCTCCCCGACCCCGCGCCAAGCCCGTCTTCGCCTTGCCAGAGATTCCCCGCCGCCGCCAAGACCTTGCCTCACCGGATCTGCCTCCCACCACCGGGAATCGGTTCCGGTCGGCTCCCGCGCGTCCTCATCGTCGGCCAGTCCCGCCCTCCGCTGCTGCCTCGCCGCTGTCCAACCGTGCCGCCGCGCCTCTGCTTCCTCTGCATCGACCTGCAGCTCGCCAGAACCGCTCGCCCGTGTCGTTGACCCATCGCCCTGCTGCCTGGGCCTCTCCATCTGCAGCGCTCCAAGGCCCAGCCGCGGCCTGCCAGCTCCTCCACCAACCGGCCCATGCGGCCTGGTGAGCACCCAGTGCCCTCTCCTGTACACATTCGGGCCAGCCAGATTCGGCCCGTGTACCTTCTTTTTTAGATCTGCGAATTTGTCTATTTATCCAGTGTTTACAGATTTATAGAAAAACCCCTGAAGTTCATGCATTAATAACTCATTAATCGTGCATCGGATTAAAATGATTCAAACATGTAAAATGCTTAGAATTTTGGGTAGATTAATAATATGCCATTTTCATCCATGTTTAAAATGTTTAAATTGCTGTTTGCATTAATTTGCTTAAATGCCATGCTAAAATGATTTATTTCATAACTAAATAACCGTAGCTCGGTTTTAAATGTTCTTTATATGTAAATGGGGTGGGAAAATGCCTAGATTAACATGGTGCACTTTGTTTTATTGTTTAACAACATTGAAATATGGTTTATGGCAGAACAGTAGCAAATTCATAAATTGCATATGAGATTTTCCGGAGATGTTCGTTGTTCCGGCCTCATTTAAATTTGCCTAGATAGGTAGTTTAATTATGCTACACCTCTTGCCATGTTAATCAACATTTAATATTGTTGGGTACCTAAACAAGAGCGAACTAAATAACTTGAATGTGGTGTTTCGTCAATATGCAACTCGTTGCATATTGAGCTCCACTTGATTTGTAGTATTGTTTGTTGCACTTTGCCATGCCATGCCTCTTTAAACCGGTCATGCATCATATTTGTTTGTGCATCATGCCATGATTATGCTTGTGTGTTTACCATGTTGTTTGCTTCTTTCCGGGTTGCCTTCGGTTTCGTTCCGGAGTTGTGAGGATTCGTTCGACCACGTCCGCTTTTCTTCTTCATGGACTCATTCTTCTTCCTTGCGGGATTTCAGGCAAGATGACCGCTACCCTGGATCTCACTACTATCATTGCTATGCTAGCTGCTTCGTTCTATCGCTTTGCTGTGTTACCTATCATTTGCTCTTCAAGCCTCCCAATTTGCCATGTCAGCCTCAAAACCTTTTTCACCCGTCCCAGCGAACCATTGTTTGGCTATGTTACCGCTTTTGCTCAGCCCCTCTTATAGCGTTGTTAGTTGCAGGTGAAGTTGAAGATTGCTCCATGATAGACAGGATTATGTTGGGATATCACAATATCTCTTATATTATTTAATGCATATATATACTTGGTAAAGGGTGGAAGACTAGGCCTTATGCCTGGTGTTTTGTTCCACTCTTGCCGCCCTAGTTTCCGTCATACCGGTGTTATGTTCCCGGATTTTGCGTTCCTTACGCGGTTGGGTGGTTTATGGGACCCCCTTGACAGTTCGCTTTGAATAAAACTCCTCCGGCAAGGCCCAACCTTGGTTTTACCATTTGCCTCACCTAGCCCTTTTTCCCTTGGGTTTCCGGAGCCCGAGGGTCATCTTTATTTACCCCCCCCCCCCGGGCCAGTGCTCCTCCGAGTGTTGGTCCAAACTAGAGCACCATGCGGGACCATTCCTTGGCAACTTGGATTCTTCGGTTCCTGTACGCTTCGCTTATCCGATGTGCCCTGAGAACGAGATATGTGCAGCTCCTATCGGGATTTGTCGGCACATCGGGCGGCTTTGCTGGTCTTGTTTTACCATTGTCGAAATGTCTTGTAAACTGGGATTCCGAGTCTGATCGGGTCTTCCTGGGAGAAGGAATATCCTTCGTTGATCGCGAGAGCTTATCATGGGCTAAGTTGGGACACCCCTGCAGGGTATAGTCTTTCGAAAGCCGTGCCCGCGGTTATGTGGCAGATGGGAATTTGTTAATGTCCGGTTGTAGATAACTTGACACCAGATCCGAATTAAAACGCATCAACCATGTGTGTAGCCGTGATGGTCTCTTTTCGGCGGAGTCCGGGAAGTGAACACGGTTTTGGGTTATGTTTGACGTAAGTAGGAGTTCAGGATCACCTCTTGATCATTGCTAGCTTCACGACCGTTCCGTTTGCTCTCTTCTCGCTCTTATTTGCGTATGTTAGCCACCATATATGCTTAGTCGCTGCTGCAACCTCACCACTTTACCCCTTCCTTTCCCTTTTAAGCTTTGCTAGTCTTGATACCCATGGTAATGGGATTGCTGAGTCCTCGTGGCTCACAGATTACTACAACAACAGTTGTAGGTACAGGTTTTGCGATGATCATGACGCGAGAGCGATGTTGCTTGTTTTGGAGTTCTTCTTCTTCTGCTTCTTCTTTGATCAGGGGATAGGTTCCAGGTCGGCAGCCTGGGCTAGCAGGGTGGATGTCGTTTGAGTTTCTGTTTGTGTTTCATCCGTAGTCGGATGATGCTATTATGTAAGATGATGTTGTATTCGTGTGGCATTGTATGCCTTATGTATGTATCCCCATCTAATTATGTAATGTTGATGTAATGATATCCACCTTGCAAAAGTGTTTCAATATGCGGGTCTATCCTTGGTGGGACCTTCGAGTTCCTTTTGGATAGGGTCGCATATTGGGCGTGACAAGTTGGTATCAGAGCCTCGACCGACCATAGGAGCCCCCTTGCTTGTTGGCCGTTGTTGAGTCTTGAAGAAAACTATTTTGAGTCTTAGGATTATATATATTGGAGAGTAGGATTCTTTTTACTCCTCAGCCCCCTTCGTCGCTCTGGTGAGGTCTCCTGATGTAGATGTTTTGACTTTCCTCTCCTCAAATTTCACTAAAAAAAAGTTTAGGATCACGCGGGTATCTTGGAATCGTTCCGATGGTTTTATGACGAGAACATTGTTCTTAGTGCCTCCTGTCTATTATGTGGCATTGACCCGGGGAGTTGAGCTCCGAGGTGTTGTCGTCATAATTTTATCGTTGCAGTTCTGGAATACCTGAGTTTTGCCGACATCGAAAATATCTTTTATGCAGTTTTTGGTGAGATAACCTCGACGTCACCCAGTACTGGGGAGTTCGGGAGTATTTCCATAACTCGTATAACGGATGCTTTTCGAAGGTTGAGGTACATGATTTCCGAAGGTTTCTTGGTTATGTGTTGACGGATGGATACAGCTGGATGTAGGTATTGTTAGTTTGGGTGAGATATATTGCTTCCCCTGTATCCCCAACACCAGATTGCATAACCAGAAAGTTTTGGGAGTTTATAGGTGGGAATTCTAGTAGCTCCTAGAATATCTTTCCGACAGATGCATGATATGGGATTGGGTAAATCTCTATCATATGTATTTGTTCCGGCTTATTCTGCAAGCCAATCCTTTGTTTTGTTTTGAGTTGTGGTATTTGAGTTGCTTCAATGTCAAGTGTTGATTCCATACCTTTCAAGCGGTGTTCTCATATTTCTATGGGAGTGCTAATCCTTCTTGTTTATCGAGATTGTCATGTCAATTCTATTCCAAACCGGCGTGCTTCTCTTCAAGTGGATCCGACCATTTTCAACATCCGCAAGATCAACTCTAAGTTTTCTCACCGGTGTTTGTTTCATCCATCCCAAGTTGTCTTTGTTTTCCCTGCCCTCCCACCCTTTTCTTCAAGGACTCAGATATCTTAATCAAGTATCCATCTTGTGGATGTGAAGTCTCTCCATTCTTTTCCGCCAATGTTCTTATCCGGTGATTCTCAGAAGATACTAACGGAGCTTCAAGTTCATCATTCTTCATTCTCGTATTCTTTTTTGGTGGATTTAACTCAAGCTTTCGGTGTTGATCATATCTCTTCCTTTTGTTTCACATATCTTCCCATGTGAATTTCTTATCCAAGGCTCTTTTATTCATTCACCTCTCCCAGTTCATATCCGGAGTGATGAAGATATCTCAGAAGATTCAAGTTTCCATTCTCAATTCACTCAAGTTCTATTGAGGATGCTATCTCATTCAAGCCATTTAATTCAACCAGTGCAATCTCTCTTTTCAAGCAATCGTTTAACAGTGGTTCTTTTGAGTGGGCCCTAACCCACAAGTCTTTTCCCTAGGATCTTATCTGACTCTTTTCTAATTTATCCGGAGTGTTTCCCAAAGTCTTTCGAAGTTTGACGTAAGAATGAATTTTCATCAGTCATATTCCTTCTCCAAGATTGCTTTCAGAATATTTTCATCGTTGGTTCAACATTTCTATTCTTCTTTGCTCCGGAGTGTCTCATAAATTGTCATGGTGGTTCTCATCTTCATTCTCAACATTTGAAGACCGAAGAAGTGTTTCCTCTAAATCTTGTCCCTTCTCTCGTAGATTCATGGCTCTCTTAAATTCTTTTCACCCATCCGGAGCAATTCAAGAGTCTTTTCAGATTGATTCTCCGTAGCCCATCATCTTAGAATTATTTATTCTCAACTTTCAACTCTCGTTCTCGAATTCTTCCGATGCATCGTTCAAACATCCTCTAATCAGTTCATGTTCTCTTCTTTATCATGTATCTAAATCCCTTCAAGTATCTTCATTCATTTTCAAATTCTTTCCGGTGAATTGTGCCCTTGCTACTCTCTTTTCCAATTTTTATGGTGGTTCGTTCAAGATTCCTCTTCCTTTGCTACCGTATCATTTCATTCGTTGTTTCCAATCCCACCGGTGGTTCCATCTATACCTTCTCAAGTTTGCGCTATATCTCTTTTAATCCTTTCTACGAGAATAAGTAGTGTGCCAAAGCCATTGCTTGTCGTCAGTTGAATTTGATGAAGGATAAGCATACAATAAATCTTATTCTAATTTCCTCGAGATGATTCAATTCTTTTATTTCCGGAGTTCATGTCAACAATAATAGTTCATGCTAACTTACATCCAATTGGATATATATATCAAGATCACCCCAACACAAAGTGCTTGCCAAAGGATAAAATGAAAAAGGGAAAGGTGAAGATCACCTTGACTCTTGCATAAAGTAAAAGACATACAGTAAAAGATAGGCCCTTCGCAGAGGGAAGCAGAGGTTGTCATGCGCTTTTAGGGTTAGATACACAAAATCTTAATGCTAAAGAATGTCACTTTATATTGCCCCTTATATATGGACCTTTATTATGCAGTCCGTCGCTTTTATTGCTTCCATAACAAGATCGTACAAAGCTTATTTTCTCCGCACTAATAAGTCATGCATATTTAGAGAGCAGTTTTTATTGCTTGCACCAATGACAACTTACTTGAAGGATCTTACACAATCCATAGGTAGGTATGGTGGACTCTCATGGCAAAAACTGGGTTTAAGGATATTTGGAAGCACAAGTAGTATCTCTACTTGGTGCAAGGAATTTTAGCTAGCATGAGGGGGAAAGCCAAGCTCAACATGTTTGAATGATCCAGGACAATATACTTTAACTGAGATGTGAGAAAACATAACTCATTACGTTGTATTCCTTGTCCAACGTCAACTCTTTAGCATGTCATACATAATGAGTGCTCACAATTATAAAGGATGTCTAGGATAGTATATTTATATGTTTCTTCCTTCAGTATTCTTTCATGAATTGTTCAAATGACCAATACAACGCTTGCTAACCTTCAATAAATTTACAACTTCTACTTCTTAGATGTGAAGTCATTACTCCCCATGGGATAAGCAAATGAAACATATATAATTTCAGATTTATGACAATCAACTCATTCAACCATTTACTCATAGGATATAAGTGAAGCACATGAGTAAATGAAAAACTACTCCAAAAAGATATAAGTGAAGATCAATGAGTAGCTAAATAATTATGTAACTATGTGAAGACTCTCTCTCATTAAAGAATTCAGATCTTGGTATTGTATTCAAACATCAAGCAAAAAAAAATGGCATTGCAAGGATAGCACAACTCATGTGAAGAAGCAAAAACTTAGGCTCAACCGATACTAACCGATAGTTGAAGAAGAAAGGTGGGATGCCTACCGGAGCATCCCCAAGCTTAGATGCTTGAGACTTCTTGAAATATTGTCTTGGGGTGCCTTGGGAATCCCCAAGCTTGAGCTTTTGTGTCTCATTAATTCCTCTCATATCATGGTTTCTCTTTTTATCAAAAGCTTCATCCACAACAAACTCAACAAGAACTCGTGAGATAGGTTAGTATAAACCAATGCAAAACCTTATTATTTTCTACTGCAAAAAATCACTAAAATTATTATTCAACATTGCATACTAAATTCCTATGCATATTTAACACTCCTATCCTCAAATAGAATCATTAAACAAGCAAACATATGCAAACAATGCAACATAACAACAATCTGCCAAAACAGTATAGTCTGTAAAGAATGCAAAATTCGTCATACTTCCCTAACTCCAAAAATTATGAGAAAAATACTACGTTGTATAAGATTTATCAGAGCTCAATATGCAAAAATATTCAACATTATACCATTCTCTTACTTTTCTAGGGATTTTTTGCGACAGCGGTAAACTTTCTGTTTTCAAACAGCAACATGTATACTAGCAAAATAAGCATGGTAAAGGCTATCCTTGACATTTTTATTGAAAATAAAGATTCAAAACATTATTCTAAATAACATAAAGCAAATACTAATAAAATACAATGATGTTCCAAGCAAAACAGATATCATGCGGTGAATAAAAATATAGCTCCAAGTAAAGTTACCGATGAACGAAGACGAAAGAGGGGATGCCTTCCGGGGCACCCCCAAGCTTAGGATCTTGGTTGTCCTTGAATATTACCTTGGGGTACCTTGGGCATACCCAAGCTTAGTCTCTTTCCACTCCTTATTCACTAGTCTATCGAATCTTTACCCAAAGCTTGAAATCTTCAACCACACAAAACTCAACACAAAACTCGTAAGCTCCGTTAGTATAAGAAAATAAAACCACCACTTAGGTAATGTAATTAAATTATTATTTATTCATATTGGTGTAATATCTACTGTATTCTAACTTCTCTATGGTTCATACCCTCCGATACTACTCATAGATTCATCAAAATAAGCAAACAACACAATTAAAACAGAATCTGTCAAAAACAGAACAGTCTGTAGTAATCTATATCAAACGTATACTTATGGAACTCAAAAAGTTCTGAAATAAATTTATGGACCTGAGGAATTTGTCTATTAATCATCTTCAAAAAGAATCAACCTAAACTCACTCTCCAGTAAACGATGGCAGCTAATCTCGTGAGCGCAAGAGTTTCTGTTTTTTACAGCAAGATCACATAAACTTCACCCAAGTCTTCCCAAAGGTTCTACTTGGCACTTTATTGAAACAAAAGCTATAAAACATGATTACTTAAGTAGCATAATCATGTGTACACACAAAAACAGTAATGGTAAATATTGGGTTGTCTCCCAACATGCGCTTTTCTTTAATGCCTTTCTAGCTAGGCATGATGATGGCAATGATGCTCACATAAAAGATAAGAATTGAAACATAACGGGAGCATCATGAAGCATATGACTAGCACATTTAAGTCTAACCAACTTCCTATGCCTAGGGATTTTGTGAGCAAACAACTTATGGGAACAATAATCAACTAGCATAGGAAGGTACAACAAGCATAGTTTCAAAACTTTAAGCACATAGAGAGGAAACTTGATATTATTGCAATTCCTACAAGCATATGTTCCTCCCTCATAATAATGTTCAGTATCATCATTAATGAATTCAAAAATATAACCAGCACCTAAAGCATTCTTTTCATGATCTACAAGCATAGAAAATTTACTACTCTCCACATAAGCAAATTTCTTCTCATGAATAGTAGTGGGAGAAAACTCAACAAAATAATTATCATGTGAGGCATAATCCAATTGAAAACTAAAATCATGATAAAAAGTTTCATGGTTATCATTATTCCTAATAGCATACAATTCATCACAATAATCATCATATATAACAACTTTGTTCTCATAATCAATTGGAACCTCTTCTGAAATAGTGGAATCATCACTAAATAAAGTTGACACTCTTCCAAATCCACTTTCATATTCATCACAATAAGATTCAACATCCTCCAAAATTGTGGGATCACTACTTCCTAAAGTTGACACTCTTCCAAACCCACTTTCAACAATATAATCATCATAAATAGGAGGCATGCTTTCATCATAATAAATATTCTCATCAAAACTTGGGGGACTAAACATATCATATTCATCAAACATAGCTTCCCCAAGCTTGTGGCTTTGCATATCATTAGCATCATGGGTATTAAAAGAATTCATACTAACAACATTGCAATCGTGCTCATCATTCACATATTTAGTGCCAAACATTTTATAGACTTCTTATTCTAGCACTTGAGCACAATATTTCTTACCATCATTCTCACGAAAGATATTAAAAAGATAAAGCGTATGAGAGAAACTCAATTCCATTTTTTTGTAGTTTTCTTTTATAAACTGAACTATTGATAAAACAAGAAAGAAAAAGATTCAATTGCAAGATCTAAAGATATACCTTCAAGCACTCACCTCCCTGGCAACGGCGCCAAAAAAGATCTTGATGTCTACTACACAACCTTCTTCTTGTAGACGTTGTTGGGCCTGCAAGTGCACAGGTTTGTAGGACAGTAGCAAATTTCCCTCAAGTGGATGACCTAAGGTTTATCAATCCGTAGGAGGCGTAGTATGAAGATGGTCTCTCTCAAACAACCCTGCAACCAAATAACAAAGAGTCTCTTCTGTCCCCAACACACCCAATACAATGGTAAATTGTATAGGTGCACTAGTTCAGCGAAGAGATGGTGATACAAGTGCAATATGGATAGTAGATAAAGGTTTTTGTAATCTTAAATTATAAAAACAGCAAGGTAATAATGATAAAAGTGAGCGTAAACGGTATTGCAATGATAGGAAACAAGGCATAGGGTTCATACTTTCACTAGTGCAAGTTCTCTTAACAATAATAACATAGATAGATCATATAACAATCCCTCAACATGCAACAAAGAGTCACTCCAAAGACACCAATAGCGGAGATTGAACGAAGAGATTATGGTAGGGTACGAAACCACCTCAAAGTTATCCTTTCTGTTCTATCTATTCAAGAGTTCGTAGTAAAATAACATGAAGCTATTCTTTCCGCTCAATCTATCATAGAGTTCATACTAGAATAACACCTTAAGACACAAATCAACCAAAACCCTAATGTCACCTAGATACTCCATTGTCACCTCAAGTATCTGTGGGCATGATTATATGATATGCATTACACAATCTCATATTCATCTATTCAACCAACACAATGTACTTCAAAGAGTGCCCCAAAGTTTCTACCGTAGAGTCAAGACAAAAACGTGTGCCAACCCCTATGCATAGGTTCATGGGAGGAACCCGCAAGTTGGTCACCAAAACATACATCAAGTGGCACATGATATCCCATTGTCACCACAGCTAAACACGACAAGACATACATCAAGTGTTCTCAAATCCTTAAAGACTCAATCCGATAAGACAACTTCAAAGGGAAAACTCAATTCATTACAAGAGAGTAGAGGGAGAGAAACATCATAAGATCCAACTATATTAGCAAAGCTCGCGATACATCAAGATCGTGCCATAGAGAGAACACGAGAGAGAGAGAGAGAGATCAAACACATAGCTACTGATACATACCCTCAGCCTCGAGGGTGAACTACTCCCTCCTCGTCATGGATAGCGCCGGTATGATGAAGATGGCCACCGGTGATGGGTTCCTCCTCCGGCAGGGTGCCGGAACGGGCTCCCGAGAGGGTTTTCGTGGCTATAGAGGCTTGCGGCACCGGAACTCCCGATCTATCTTCTTTTTTGATGTTTTTAGGGTACGTAGGCTTATATAGGCGAAAGAAGTCGGTCGGGGGAGCCTCAAGGGGCCCACGAGAGGGTAGGCGCGCCCAGGGGGGCGGGTGTGCCCCCTATATCGTGGCCTTCTCGAGGATCTTCTGACGTGAACTCCAAGTCTCCCGGATCATATTCTTCCTAAAAATCACGCTCCCGAAGGTTTCATTCCGTTTGGACTCCGTTTGATATTCCTTTTCTTCAAAATACTGAAACAGGCAATAAAACAACAATATGGGCTGGGCCTCCGGTTAATAGGTTAGTCCCAAAAGTAATATAAAAGTGTACAATAAAGCCCATAATCATTCAAAGTAGATAATAAAATAGCATGAATGCTTCATACATTATAGATATGTTGGAGACGTATCACGTACCAGGACCATGCAGACCATGTTCGGTTGCAGTGCCGCCTCCTCGTCGCCGAGGAGGACGAGTGAGCCATGGGGGAGTGGCGCCGGTGCCACCCGGAGGACGTCACCACCGAGAATGCCTTCTGGGCAGAGAGGACGGCAAGGCGCCATGTGGAGCGTGCTGATAAGCGTCGGTGCAAGGCACTGGCCTTATCGCAGTGCGATATCGTTGAGGCAGGCGGGAAGTCGATCTTCTCTCCCAACGATGAACGTTGGGATGACATGTGGCTCGATACCTCGGACAACACCATCGAGGATGATGATGGTGATGATGATGACGGCTGGGAGTCACCATAGTTTTTCTCAGTTGCATCGTAGTTTTTTCTATCTAGTTGCACCGTAGTTCTATCTATCTATGCTTTGGAACTATGTAAAATATCTTTGTATCCTTTTTTATCTATGCTATGAACTATGTATCGTTTTTTTATTTATGCAAAGTTAATAAAAAAATGTTTGTGCGAGAGCGTGCGTGCTTTTAGCTCGCGTGCTGAAGCTACACGCGTGCTGCATTTTAGCGCGGCCGCTAGAGCCAGCGCTGCGCGCCGCGCCGTAAACCAGAATTTAGCGCGCCGCACGTTCGGCGCCTGTTGGAGATGCTCTTATGTTTGTATATGTTTGCCTGCTTAATGATTCTATTTGAGGACAGGAGTATTAAATATGCAGAGGCATTTAGTATGCAATGTTAAATAATAATTTTAGTGATTTGCTACGGTAGAGAATGAGAAGGTTATTGCATTGATTTATACTAACTTATCTCACGAGTTCTTGTTGAGTTTTGTGTGTATGAAGTTTTTAAGATTTAGGGAAACCGTGATATGAAAGGAATTAAGGGGACACAAAAGCTCAAGCATTTAAGATTGGGGATGCCCCGGTAGGCATCCCACCTTTCTTCATCAACAACTATCGATTAATATTGGTTGAGCCTAAGTTTTTGCTTCTTCACTTGATGTGTGCCATTCTTGGAATGCCTTTTTATTTTGTTTTGCTTGTTGTTTTAATAAATTACTTAGATCTGAAAGTTTTTAACTAAGAGAGAGTCCTCAATTAGCTACCCCTTTACTTAATTACTCGCTTGAACTTCACTTATATATTCTTAGAGTAGTTTGTCATTTGCTGTTGTGCTTCACTTATATCTTTTTGAGAATGGTGTGCTTTAAATTTTTTGAAGAAATTCTCTCATGCTTCACTTGTATTATTTTGAGAGAAGAAAATTTTATGCTCATGTTCTTCACTTAAATTTGCTTGAGCTTGTCAAAAACAATTGCAACTTATGAAATTAGCCCCAAAGTGATAGATATTCAAGAGGGATATAATGAAAACTTTCGTGAAGATCATTGGACAAAATAAACTTGATTATTTGCAATAGTTTTGCGATATGGAGATAATAATATGTGAGTCATGTTGGTGAGTAATTATGCTTTAGTAAGAATATTGTTGTTAAGGTTTGTGATTCCCTCTGCAAGCACGGAAGTCAATAGTTATGCAATGAAATTACATCCTATTTGTGATGCATTATTCAGTGTTAGTTATGCTTAATGCTCACTTATGTGATTTTTTGTTTCTTGGTTGGTTGCTTCTCAATCTTTTTGCTAGCCCCTGGTTGTACTAAGTAGAGATACTACTTGTGCACCCAAAATCTTTAAACCCAATTTTGCCATATGAGTCCACCATACCTACCTATATGCGGTATTTCCGTGCCGTTCTAAGAAAATTTGTATGTGCCATCTTTAATTTTCAAAATAAATTTCCTTTTTGTGTGCTCGTACCGCTCATGAAGCGGCAGGGGGTGGCTAATATTTTCCTTGCTAGATGTGTTATTCTCAAGATGAGTGTTTATTCACTTATCATTGCACGAGAGTACGGCGGTAATAGGGATGCCCAGTCCCGAAATGAAAAAGAAATTTACTTTATGTTGTCAAATAATAAATTCCTTGGAAAGTGATGGCATGGAAGGCACCCGTGGATACGGCTAGCCATGGATTGCGAAAGAATGGTGGAAAAAGGAATAAACTTTATTTTTCTGTTTGGGAACCGCCTATGATATATCTAGCATGGAAAGCGTTGGGAATTACTCGGTAATTTTCGTTGATGGGAAAGTATGCCTATCAAATTTTTTATCTCTCACTTTAAGCTTTGAGCTCTGGCACCTCTACAAATCCCTACTTCCCTCTGCAAAGGGCCTATCTATTTACTTTATGCAATTTTTATTTTTATTTGAGTCTCCATCTTCTCTCATAAAGCACCAACTAAGGTTCACTATGATCATACTTGAGCATTGGATGTAGATAATATGCGAGTGTGTTTCATGAATGGATCAATGATTGAGCATGATGGGATAGGGATAACTTTCTTTAGTGTTGATATTTTGAAAGACATGGTTGCTTGTTGATATGCTTGAGTAGTGAAATCTTCATGTCAAAACTAGACTATTGCTTTGAACCATATAAAAGTCCAAATGTCCATGCTACGAGAGAAAAGAATATGTGATGAACATGTTAGGTAGCATTCCACATCCAAAGTTCTGTTTTCATCATTTACCTACTCGAGGACGAGTAGGAATTAAGCTTGGGGATGCTGATACGTCTCCAACGTATCTATAATTTTTTATTGTTCCATGCTGTTATATTATCATTCTTGGATGTTCTACAATCATTCTATAGCAACTTTATATCGTTTTTTGGGACTAACCTATTGACATAGTGCCCAATGCCAGTTGTTGTTTTTTGCTTGTTTTTTACTTCGTAGAAAATCAATACCAAACAGTCTAAACGCAACCAAACTTTTTGGAGAATTTTTTGGACCAGACACTGGTACAACGAGGTATTATAGAAACAATTTTTAACCCTTTCCGCGATGGTGTTTGGAACCATCGCCAAGTGAGTGACTGCGATAGGGGGTCCTTGCCACACAACCAAGAAACTGTCGAGGATATGCCCTCCTGGCACACACGCTCGGCAAAATAAGGTCGTGTGCGATCGACGAGTGCTCAAATACGATTATGCATACAGTAGTGCTAAAAAAATGCAATTATACTGGCAAAATCGTTTTTGATCGTAAGTACATCCCACATAGTCAGGCCCCGCTAAACGTTTCCGTTCGTATGTACATTCCACACAGGCAATCCAAGGAATACGTTTCCGTTAGTATGTACATCCCACACAGTTAATCCAAGAAGTACCTATCGCACGTGTTCTTCTATGACCAAACGTTTGCGATGCGCACAACATCACAAACAGTCCATAATTTCGAAGCATGTGTGATAAGGTGACTATCGCAAACATTTAATAAGAAAGGACTATGTACGATGCTGTTGTTAATCACACACATTTTTTCTTGGCTGATCGTGTGTGTAGTGGAGATTGATCGCACATGTAGTGGATCCTAGAAACATGTTTGATCTCCACGTCTATCGCAGACGCTTCGCTTTCGCAAACCATGTGCAGTGTAATCCCTAATTAATCCCTAATTTAAAAATCACATGTTTTGAATTTGAAAGTAGGCAATCACTTATTTCATATCCAACCATGTTTGTTACAAATATAGGTTCAACCACGAATGCATAATTCCATGCACAGGTACATATACTAGAGAATTGCAGAAGCACCAAGTAAAGAATGATGAAGCACAGTTGTACTAAAGACTGTAAAGAGAGAGGCGAAAGACATTCTGGTTGCTGGAGAAGGTGAAGCGGAATGCCCATATTGTGCCCTCCTCCATGCGTAATGTGCGCACAACTCTAGGCCAACCCCTTGTGTTGGCTGCCCGCCCATCCTTCATTGTCTTCATTACGACTTCTTGATGCTCATTGTAGTCTGGATGAAATACTTTAACCTTCATTGGTGTCCACCAATCCTGTACTTTGCGAGGTAATCTTGAGTGAAGTGCTTCGAGAACCACTGCGAACGAAAAAGATTCATACATTGTTGTCTAACAACTCATTATGGGTAATAAAAAGAGAAGGTTGCAGAGTTTGTAATTACCATCCTATAGCTCACTGTTGGGTTGGATAGAGCATAAACAAATAATTTGCTTGCCACCATTCGTATCTTTTTGCTAATAATCCTTATCAGTTTGCTCACTTGATGCTTGTTCATGAATATCTCATTGCTCCATGCGCAAAAGGGTCGATGCATGGATCCTTGCCAAGGGCATATGTACCTACAAGTAACAAGTCAATATTAGAATCTAACAAGTGTCTAGGCCTGGATCTATATGCACTACATTATGGAACAATGGGGGGGAGTACAAGCCAATGGATGAAACTAACCTCGACGGAAAATGGTGGCCACTCCCATTGTTGTCCTGCATAAGTAGTGGAAATGCATGATAAGTACAACAACCTTAACATCAAACAAATATAGCAAAGGTAAATAACATCATCTGTAAATGATAGCTTGAATGTGTTGGTTTCAGCATGTTGTTAGAGTATATATAAAAGGGAAGGCAATGTTACCGACAACATGCTTAACATCCATCAAATATTGCAATTCAAACTGGTATTGTTGAAAATGAATAGAACATAGGTAATGCTTAAACATCACACTGGATAGATGTGTAAAACTGAAATAAAGGGCATGTGTTAACTATACCAGGCATAACTGGAACCAAATATAGCCGTTCAAACTGGTATTGATGCACTTGAGCGGCACAATTTCGACTTGCACATAATGAACAACACATTGTGAATGACTGTATAAACAAGGCATAAATGATCAGTATAACAACCAAATATAGCCATTGAAAACTGGACAGAGTCTCACAGCAACCAACCTAACAAGCAAATACAGATAAACAGGGCATATGCTTGAAAATTTGACAACTGCTCACTGCAACCAACCTAACAAGCAAATACAGATAAACAAGACATCTACTTGAAAACTGGACAAATGCTAAAAAAGCAACCTAACAAGCGAATACAGATAAACAAGGCATCTGCTTGATAACTGGACAAATGCTCACTACAACCAACCTAACAATCAAATACAAATAAACAAGGCATCTAGTCACTATAAACATCCAAATATAGCCATTCGTGAAACTGAAGTGGACAATTCATAGTTAAACATCACATAGCCCTATTGAACAATACATTTTTGCATAACTGAAATAATTAAACACGACACAGTTAAAGCACCGCAAGACAAATGCTACTACAACAAAGGGTACGGGTTGGCAAGATAGAAAAGGTAAGATTTACTAATAGGATGTTGCCTCACATTTCATGGACGGGATCCTTCATGTTGGAAGAGCACAAACCCATGGTGCGCCCTATGATTTCACATATGGGCTCTTTCACCTTGGAAGAACCTTTGTGGGTGCCCTCCTCATGGTCGTGGTCATCGTCGATGAGATCTGACTTGGCAATTGAGGATCCCAAGCCGCTGCCATAGAACGTGTCCTTTAGAAATGACAAAATGGGCTCGATGGCGTACAAGGATCGCAAATCGTTGACCGCTTGGTGGAGTAGATCAGCGGTAGGCCATCAAAGAGATCAACGACGGTTAAACCAGACGGGTTGGGGATGGACCAGTTAACATGTGACATGGCCCGCGTGAAGCCGTCGTTGTCGACGAGCTTGATGTCGTAGCCAACTTTCCTGAGATACAGTAATACGCTAGCCCGCTAACATGAAGCCTTCGGTATGGCAACATAGTCAATGTCTTCGCCGGCTTCCACGACGACATGTTGCTCTAGGATCGACGGGTCATGGCAAATGGCGGCCATATCGCCAACGTCCGTCAGAGAGGCCATGATAAACCTCTTCTTGGCCGAATGCTCATTGGGCTCCCCGGGATACGTGGTCGAGCTTAGGCTGCGATATTCTGGAGCAGGGGATGTGGATCTGGCGGGGAGGGACACCGCATGCCTCATCTAAAAACACAGGAGTGTGGGGCGACAGTATGGGAATCACTGGGTAACCTAAAATTTACTATCTAAGCTAGGAGGAATGAGCAGACCGGCAGGGGTTGGTGGCGACGCTGGCGGCGGCTGTGAGCTAGGGTTCAAGGGGGGAGGGGCCGGGTGGGGGACTGTGGAGGGGGGTTTTTGAGGATATGTCGTGGCTACTGAAAATTTTAGTAATGGTGGGTGGAGATGGTGGTGGACGAGGGAGGGCGATGGTTCAAATGCCTCAGCTACTGCAATTTTACTATAAGGTCGGTGCTAGAGGAGTGTGGGCGATGGTTGAAGTACAGCGGCTACTAAAATTTAGGTAAAGGAATTGATGCGGGACGGGAGTGCACAAGATCACGCACTGTCCAATAAGAATATGCTTGTATGATAATAAGGAAAAGTGGCGGAACCGCCGATTTTT